>NC_050575.1:191365923-191495532 GCF_011100635.1 Trichosurus vulpecula
CTTAAAACTCCACTAAGACTATGGGGTGTGGGGTAATCAGAGTTAAGTGACTTGCCCAGGGTCACACAGCTAGTAAGCATCTGAGGGCAGATTTGAACTCAGATCCTCCTGACTCCAGGGCCAGTGCTCTATCCATGGCACAACTTAGCTGGCAATAAGACTATTTGTCTTAGAGGGCATCCTGTATTTGACCCTGGAGGTAATATGGAGCCATTGCAGTTAATTGAATAGGGAGGTGATATAGTCAGACCTCAGTTTTAGGAAGATCAATTTGACAGCTCTCTGTAACCTCTAGTCTCAAGAGTGTTGACTGGGGCACTATTAAGTTAAGTGACTTTCCCAGGGTCTCATAGCTAGTACTGGTGAAGAGGTAGGTCTTGAATCCACCTCCTTCTGACACCAAATCCAGATTTCTAAGCAGTACGCCTTCATGATGGCTCTCATAAATGCCTAACGCAAAGCCAGCATTTAACAAATGTCTGTTGCATGAATGCATACATGTATGAGTGACTAGTGAGGTACTATTATTATTATTATTATTATTATTTTAACTTATACAGTGAGTGGAGTTAGACATGACCTTTAAAGCCCCTTCCAGCTCAAAAATCCAAATGATTCTAGTTTTCTTTCTTCTTTCTCTCTCCTCTCTCCACACGAACATATCTATTTTGTTTAGATTGACATTTGGAGAAATTTGGAGCTGAGTGGTGCCTTCTTTAAGACAAACACTAGTTTCTCCTTGTAAAAATGATCAGGGCACACTTGGTTTCAATTCTCCAAATTCCTTTCCACATTTCATTGTCATGATGAGATAAAATCAAACAGATGTAAGCTGAGAAGCTTAATAACCTTCTGCTGAAGTCAAGGAGCCCAGCATGCCTGGGAAATGTGAAAGGACCAAGACAACTTGGGGGTGGCTGAAGTTGCTGCTCCCCATGTCTTCTGAGATGTGGAATTTAAGCTGACAGATGAACCTACATGTCAGGAGACAGCTGCCTTGGGTCTGCCTAGAAGGTGGGCTTATGCTTATGAGGCTGCCATCTGCAGGCAGTATTTGGGGGAGGGGGCTTATTTGCTTCTCCAAAGAAGGGATGCATTCAGAACCAGAAAGAAAAAATTGGAGGGAGGGGGCAATGTCAATGGAGGGTTGGCATATCTTATCTGAAGTCTTAAGTCTCATGCAAATGTGACCTCATATGACAAGAATAGCAGCCGGAGGGGGGAATTCATATCAATCTCTTTACAGGTTAATATTGCATGATTCCTCCCACCCAAACACAGCTGACTACTCTCTACTGACTTCCATCTCCCAAACACAGAAAGATCGACACCCCACCCCCGATGCAAAGCGTCCCACATCATAAAGCACCCCATGGCAGTAAACTCTATCCTGCAAACACATGGATACCCACACATAAATCTCCTTCCTCTGAACAAATGACTCCCCTACACTGACTTCCCGCTAACTTCTTCAGTGAACTCCAGCCTCCAAACTCCATTGATCTTTACCCTCCAAACATAGATTCCCTCCACTAACCTCTACTCCACAAACACATACTAATCTCCTTCCTTTCAAACACACACAGACTACCACCATGCAATACAACCCTTGCTCCTAAACACAAACAGACCTCTCTCTATACCCCATCCTCTATTCTGACCTTGTAGTTGTGCCCAAGGATTCTTGTTTCATAATAGTCACTGCAACTCTGACCTTGACCTGCTTTTGAGAGCAACAGTCATCATCACCATCATCATCATCACCACCACCATCACTATCACCATCATCATCACCACCATCACCACCATCATCATCATCATTATCGCTATCATTTATGTAATGCTCTATGGTTTTCGAAATGTTCTACAAATGTTGTCTCATTTTATTGTCACAACAACCCTATAAGATCGGTGTAATTAGTATCCTCATTTTACAGATGAGGAAACTGAGGCAATGAAGTGAGGGACCCAGGATCACACAACTGCTAAGTGTCTAAAACTGGATTTGAACTCAGGTCTAGAGTGCTACTATGACACCTAGCTGCCATACTTAACCATGTGTATATCTCATTTATCTAACTAAATTGTAAACCCCTTGAAAACAGGGGTGGGCTTATACTTTTTACTAGCCCCTTATGCCTACCATGTTTAAGTCTTGTCTATTCCAATGGTCTTCATAAATTTTTATTTTAGACCTCTGACACTGAAAAAATTATATTCCCAACATGAATATGTAAAGTACTGCCCCTTTCATATTTGAGCAGTATATTGATTTATTTATAAATTACATGCATGTGCTCCTATAATAATAATTATGCATATGGTGAAACTTACAAAGATATAAATTAATAAAGAGAAAAAGACCCCCCTGTGATTGACACGAGACAATCTATTTCTTTTACCTTTATAGAGATGGACAATGGAGGTATACTTGAACTCCTGGGGGATAACCTCCTCTTACCATATAACCAGGAAAATTTCAGTCAGCATTTGCATGAGCAATGTACCTTGTAAATCTCAGCTGGAATAGAATCAGCACCAGGTGCTTTGCCACATGAAAGGAACCTAATGGCATTCAAAACCTCTTCTTCAGTTGGAGCTTCAGCTAGGGAGGGACTGACTTCAACTTGAGGTAATCGGTCAATGGCCTCAGCATTGATTAATGATGGTCTGTTGAGAACACTATGGAAGTGTTCAGCCCATCTCTCCAGGATTACACTCTTATCGCTAATCAATGTGGCTCCATCAGCACTGAGTAGTTGAGATGTACCATAGGTCTTTGGCCCATAAATAGCCTTCAGGGCATCATAAAAGCACTTTGGATTGTTACTATCAGCATAAAACTGAATTTAATCTGCCTTCTTGCTGAACCAAGAATTCTGCATCTCTCTAGAGACTTTCCAATAAAGGATTGGATAAAGGTGAAATAACGTTTGACTCTAGAGTTAATAGGGAGTCGATGAAGTTTATTGAACAGGGAAATGACACAGACCACGCTTTAAGAAAATCACTTTGGTAGCTTTGCAGAGCTGGGAAAGGAAGAAATTGAGGCAGAGAGATCAATTGGGAGAGTATGACAATAGTTCTGGTGAAAGATGATGTGATCCTGAACTTGAATAGAGAGGGGAAGTTAGAGAGGTGTGAGAGGTGTGAAAATAGAACTGGCCAGGAGGATTCAGCAAAGGATTGGACATAGAATGTGAGGAGTCAAGGATGACCCTGAGATTGGGGACATGGATGACCAAAAGGTTGGTGGTGCCCTCACCAGCAATAGGAAAGTTGAGAAGAGGGACTGGTTTGTTGATAAAGATAATATAATGAGATCTGTGATGCACCTTACAATCCATCCATGCCTGCTTACTCTGTGTCTCTCACTGTGTCTCACCTAGAGGCATCCTGGGGCATCTCCAGTCATCCTGATGAATATCTGGCCACTGGACCTAGATGGCTCTACAGGAGAAAGTGAGGCCGGTGACCTCCCTCACTCAAATCAAAGTCAACTGCAAGTCATATCAACATATCCCTGATGTCATGGTCCCCTTCAAGAATGGACAAACACAACAACAACTAACAACCTGTCTCACCTAGAATGAAAAGAGAGGAGGTGAGGGAGGTAGGGCTCTTATTCATTGGCTACTGTTTCCCCGCTCCCCCATCCAAAGCACAGAGCAGGCCCCTGAAGGGCACCTGCTACACTCCCAAGATAAACTAGAAGTCAGAGGTGAGGGTGGAGTTTTCCCAATGGCACTTTTCAGGTTATGTTGTGGATGCCTGGGAACCTTGAAATGATATTGGGATCTTAGACAGAAGAGAAAGGGGGGAGACTAGTGGAGTATTGGGGGATAAAGGTAGGTGCAATTGTGCTAGAGGCAAGCCCCATGATTAGCTGTCACAATAAGATGATCACACCCCTCTTGGGTTCAGTCCATAGGTAAAGCCATGTGCCATTTTGGAGACCACTGCTCTAAGGAACAGCTTAATTAAGGATAGAGGGGCTCAGTGCCAGAAGATGGATCACCAACCAGGTGATGATTTTTTTAACCCCAGAAATGGATGGAGTGTAGAGTGGTTGCTCTCCACATCAGTAGAGGGGGTAGTCATACCAACAGTCAGAGCTTTCAAAGTATCAAAGTAAATATGTGAATATATGTATTTTGTAATGAAAAGATTGATAGGCTTGAAGTCAAGAGACCTGGGTTTGAATCCTGCCTCTTACATTTACTAATTGGATGACCCTTGATGAGTCACCATGGTATAGTGGAAAAACCATTATCCCTAGAGTCACAAGAGCTCTGTTCAAATCCCACCTTTGTCCATTAATTCCTGAGTGAACTCAGATAAGATACTATCTCCCTGGGTCTAATTTTTCTAAGCTGTAAAATGAGGGGACTGGTCTAGTTGGCCTCCAAGGTCCCTTCCACGGTTAAATCTAGGCTCCTATGATCTGTTATAAGGAAACTTAGACGTCTATGATAATGAAAAGAAACAAAATAATGGCCAATCCCCACGCATTTATTAAATATTTATTATGTGCCAGGTCCTGTGCACAAGGGATACAAAGAAAGTAAAAAAGCTTGGTCTCTGCCCTCAGGGAGCTCACATTTTAGCGGGGGAGACAAAGAACTATGTACATATAAAACATATACGTTGTGTAGGGGGAAAGTAATCTCAGAGTGAAGCCTCCGGGGAGCCCTAGAGGAAAGGAGTACCAGGAAAAGCCTTTTGCAAAAGTTAGGATTTACAACTGAGTTTTGAAAGAAGCCAGGAAAGCTAAGATGCAGAGATGAGGAGGGAGAGACTTCTAGGCCTGGGCAATAGCCAGTGAAAGGGCACAGGTTTGGGAAATGGAATGCTGTGTGTGGAAAGGAAGGAAGGGCGCAGGTTATGAAGGGGCATTGAATGCCAAACAGAGAATTTTATATTTGATACCAGGGGTAATAGGGAGCCACCGGTATTTATTGAGGAGGGGGTGTGTGTGTGTGTGTGTGTGTGTGTGTGTGAGAGAGAGAGAGAGAGAGAGAGAGAGAGAGAGACAAGATTAAACCAGCACACTAGGAAAATCACTTTGGCAGCTGAGTGGAGGATGGGTTGGAGTGAGGAGTGACTCCAGGAAGAGACAAATTAGAAAGCTGTTGTGGCCAGGCATGGTGGCTCATGCCTGTAGACTCTGCTTTTGGGGAGGCTGAAGCTAATGGATTGCTTCGTTTAGGGAGTTCTGAACTGAAGCTGGTGTTGTGCATCCTTCGTTCTCAGAGAGGACCAATAACATCACACGGGTGATGTCGTGAACTGAAGCAGGGGTAAAGTTTCTTGGGTACCTAAGCACCAATATGGTGAGTCCCTGGGAGCAGAGGGCCACTAGGCTGCCTTAGGAGGGGTAAACTGGCTTAGGTCAGAAAAACAGCCAATTGAAGCTGAAAGAAAAGGAAAAAAATGTGGGGTCAAGGTGAATATAAGGAGGTAAGGGCCAGACCAAGAGTATAAACCTGGGTCACTATAAGTGTTGTGGTGTTTTTGGCAATAATAGAGTAGTTGGAAGGAAGGAAGAGTTTGGAGTTGGGGGGAGGGAAAGAGAATGCATTTTGTTGTGGACATGCTGAGATGCATACAGGGCATCAATTTGATATGTACAAAAGGCAGTTGGTGACATGGTCCTGGTACTCAGGAAGTTAGGGCCAAATATAGAGAGCTGGGAATCAGCTGCACAGACAGGATAATTGAACTTATATGAGCTGATGGGATCACCAAGTGAAGAAGTCTAGGAGGAAGGGGCCCAGGACAGAGCCTGGCAGGGCATGCCTGTTAAGAGGAGGCTGTGGATGAGCCTGGCAGGGCATCTCTGTTAGGAGGTGGATGTGGAGGAGCCTGGCAGGGCATCCCTGTTAGGAGGAGGATCTAGGTGAGCCTGGCAGGGCATCCCTGTTAGGAGGAGGTTCTAGATGAAGATCTAGCAAAGAAAACTCTGAAGTAGGGAGTGGAGGAGTGCTCAAGAAAAGAACCAGGAAAGAACAGTAATCACTGAAATCTAGAGAGGAGGGAATATGCAGAGGCCATGGAGATCAACACGGTCATTGACTGCAGAGAGGCAAAGAGGAGGAGTGAGAAAAGACCATCAGATTTGGTGATTAAGATGCTGTTGGTAACTTTGTCTCACCCCAAGCTATCCAGACTGTTGTTAAATCTTGTCCTTTCTACCTTCACGACATCTCTTTTATCTCTTCATCTCTACTCATTCAGCCACCACCCTAGTACAGGCCCCTGTTACCACCTGGACTTTTGCAATAGCCGTCTCTTTGGTCTCTGCCTCAAGTCTCTCCCCACCAATCCATCTTCCACTCAGGTGCTAAAATGATTTCCCCCTCAAAACAAGTCTGACCATGTTTCTCCCCTGCTCAGTTTCAGTTGAATAATAAGGTCAGAAGCCAGATTGCAGAGGGTTTAGTATTGTGTGGGATGAGAGGAATACAAAAATAAATTTCTTGAATATTTACAGATAGTTTTCTTGAGTCACTCTGAATGTACTACTGGTATCCTTACCAACCAAATAGCTGGAAAAGATTCAGCATTAGTATTGTGGGTATGCAAATTTAAGTGTTCTATGTTAATTATAATGGATCAAATCAAATAAGTACTTAAATGGAAGTTGGGATAATTTAATGATTCACCTCCCCCTTCCCTCCCCTACTCCCAGTACAAAGAAAAGGCCTGATTAACTTGAAGAAGCCAAGTTTTCTTAACTAATGATGCTGGGGGGTGGGATAAGATACTGTTAAACCCAAGGATGGAAGTTCCAATGCTCCGCCACCTTATATATTGTAAATGATAAGAACCCAAGCAACAGTGCTTCCCCTGCCAAGAAGGAGCTCTGCTCCCTCCGCTGAGGAATATATTTTCTTGGAAGTCATGGTTTAAATTAAGAGAAAATATGTTCCATGGATTTTTACTAAGCCCCAAACTAAAAACGAGAGATATTTATATTTGAAAGGTTTTGTGAAATTGAAGCCTGCCAAGATCCTCCAAATCCTGGTTCCGAGTATTTGTAACAGTGTGGGTTTGGTTTTCGCATTTAATAAGAAAAACTGGATTGTGCTTCTGGGAAATCAGTGGCTGGCTAGTCCCCACAAGGAATGATTGATATGCTACCAGAGCATCTTTCCATGTTGCCATCGGATTAGAGATTTAAAGCAAAAACAAGCCTCACAGCTGAAATAATTACTTCCTGATTACCAAACCATCCTGCAAACACAGGGAGTGGTTTGGAACTTTTGATGTTGCTGGAAACCAAAAGCCACTCTATTGATTTTCACATCTAGTGCTGAATATATTTGTAAGAAAGCTAAATGTATACATTTTAGGGCCAAATTTGCTTGTCTGTAACCTGGTCCCTTGTTTTCCTATTCTTCCCTAGGATAGATCCTCCTTCCTGACCAGACCAGCCTCTTCACTGCCCCCTGCCCCCACTTCTGTTATCATTGCCTGCAGTGTCTTCTGGGTAGTGAAGTGTCACTACACCCGCTCATGTCTATACAGTACATTCCCATCTGGCTAGGTGCTTCAGTACTCTGCAAAGCTTAAACTGTCAGAGCTGGAAGGGACTTCGGAGGCCATCGAGTCTCAGCTCTATCGGAGCATCTCCTCTGCAAGCGGTCTTCAGACTTTTTCCCCTGTGACCTCTAGGCAGAGGGCACCTCCATCCTTCCTGGGGTGGTCAGTTCCACTTTTTATGGCTTTATTGGTTAAGATTGTTTCCTGACCTCAAGTCCAACGTTGCCCCATTGTATCTCCCCTCCCCCCACATATAATCATCCTTTCCTCTGGGGCCAGTCTCAGTTTCCTTATCTATAAAACGGGGGTTATAGTAGCACTTACCTCTCAGGGTTGTTGTGAAAACCAAATGAGATAATAGTTGTAAAGCACAGTGCCTCGCGTGTAGTAAGCACTGTATAAATATCGTTTTTGTTATTCACATGACAATCCTTCATATTCTTTTCTTTCGAGGGGAAAAGGCAGGGCAATCAGGGTTAGGTGACTTGCCCAAGGTCACACAGCTAATAAGTGCATCAAGTATCTGAGGTCGGATTTGAACTCAGGTCCTCCTGACTCCAAGGCTGGTGCTTTACTCACTGTACCCCCTAGCTGCCACAATCCTTCATATTCTTGAAGACAACTATTATGTTCTGCCTGACTCTCTAGATTTTCTCTTCTCCTGGCTAAATGTTCCCAAGTCCTTCACTCAATTTTCTCACAGCATAATCTCAAAGTCCTTCCGACCTCCTGATTGTTCTCTGGATCCCTCCAGATTCTTTCTCTAAAATATGGCATCTAGAACTAAACACAATAATCAGGATGTGTTCTGACTAGGGTAGAGCACAGTGGGATTATCACCTCCCTAATCCTGGGCTCAGCTCCTCAGGGTAGCCTAGGACTGCCTTAGTCTGCTTTCCATATCAATTCTCTTTTCACATTCAGGGCTAATTGAAATCCTCCATCATTACTACATCATAACCTCTAGAATGCCAGGCTTGTGACTTGTTTCCCAGACTCCTCATCCATTTTCTCTTTCTGTCCAAGTTATCTGCAGTATATTCTGATGACAATATCGCTTCTGTTTTTGCCTCACTTCACAGATGAGGAAACTGAGTCAGAATCTGAGTGCAGATCCAGTGTCCACATCAATGACACGTCTGATCTTTCTTACTGTTATTTTTTCAAGTCCCAGCTCAAAGCCACTTCTTCCTCAAGGATTTATCGAGCACTTCAGCTTTCACTGATCCTCCTCTTTTATGGCAGTCTAGAATGCTTGCAATGGGCACCACACAATTTAGTCACTAACTATAGATTTGGATTCACAGTCCATAGATCTAGAGTTGGAAGGCACCCCGCAGGTTGTGTGGTAGTCTCACTCCTTCATTTAAGAGATAAGAAAACTGAAGCCTAAGAAGTTTAAGTGATTTGTCTAAGGTCACAAGGATAATAAACAAGAGAGGTGAAATTTGAATCTAGGTCCTTTGACTATTGTTTGCTATTATTTTATGGGTAATCTTTACTGTCCCTGTTAGACTCTATGCTTCTTTTTTGTTGTTGAGACAATCGGGGTTCAGTGACTTGCCCAGGGTCGTGCAGCTAGTAAGTGTCTGAGGTCAGATTTGAACTCAGGTCCTCCTGACTTTAGGGACAGTGCTCTATCTACCGGTCCAGTATTCCCTGACTCTCTGCTTCTTTAAAACAGGGAACGTGTAATATGCAGATTAAAAATACTTATTGATTGACAAGATCCAACAAGACCATCACCTTGTCCTTCCTTGAGGTGAGATTTTGACTTTTCTAACAATTCCTTTCATTTGTCTAACCCTTTACAATTTATAAAGCGCTCTCACATATATTATCTCATTTGCTTCTCATAACAACCCTGAGGCAGGTGGCACAGATATTATTATCCCCATTTTACAGATGGGGAAATTGAAGCTCAGAAAAGTGAATAAACTTGCCTAGAATCATTGAAATGGCAAAGATAATTCCTGACTCCTGAGCAAACGCTCTTTGACCAAAGTAAAAATGAGAGTGGGCTAAGCAATCCTTGGTCTCCGTGGAAGAAAATTCAAGAACCCTGGAAAGTATTCTTAAACAGAACTTTCATTCTTTTTTTGCCAAAAAACCAATCTGCTGAAAGTGAGGAAAGATTCTTTGGAGGCATGGATAATGCATTATGAAAATAAAAATATAGCCGTGGATGTGGTGCCATTCCAATGTGCCCCTGAGAAGGTCATCCGAAGGTTTCCTTGACAGAAAGTTGTTAAGCCTAGCATGATTTCCTGGTTAAATAATAGGTTAGATAAACACCCCAAAAAGAAGCTCTTTCACTGAAGGGCAGGTGGAATAAGAGATATTCTTTTCTAGTTTAGACAACCCCTGAAAAGAATTTACCTTAGTTAAAACGTGCTTCTTAAAAAAAATATGGTTCCTCCATTCCCCAATTGGTAAATGGTCCAAGGATATGAATAGGCAGTTTTCAAAGGAAGGAATCCAAACTATTAATAGCCATATGAAAACATGTTCCAAATCACTAATAATTAAAGAAATACAAATTAAAGGAACTCTGAGGTTCTACCTCATATCTGCCAGATGGGTAAAGATGACAAAAAAAAGGAAAATGATAAAGGTTAGAGAGCCTCTGGGAAAGCAGGCACATTAACGCACTGTCTGGGGACCTGTGGATTGATAGGTCTGTTCTGGAAAGCAATTTGGAGCTGTACCTAAAAAATCACTAAATTGAATTTACAGTTTAACCCAGAAATACCATTGCTAGGCCTATACTCCAAAGAGATCCAAGAAAGGAAAAGGACCCACACGTACAAGAATATTTATAGCAGCATTTCCCCCTCTTACAGTGACAAAGAACTGGAGACAAAAAGGATGTTCATCAGCTGGGAAGTAGCTGAAAAAACTATGATGTATCTATGTAATAGATTGCCACTGTGCCATAAGAAATGCCAAGAAACAAGAAACTTGTGAAGACTTGTTTAAATTGATACAGAGCAAAGTGAGTAGAAACAGCCGGTCAATAAGCATTTATTAAGTACCTGCTGCATGCCAGGCACTATGCTAAGTACTGAGAATACAAGAAAGGCAAAAAACAGTTCTTGTCCTCAAGGAGCTTACACTCTAATGAGGGACATAACATGGGAACAACTATATAGAAACTATCTATATACAAGACAAATAGCAAATAATCAATACAAGGAAGGCATTAGAATCAGGAGAACAATTTATTCAATAACAATATCATTGTAAAGGTTAATAACTTTTAAAAAATTAATTCTGATGAATGCAAAGACCAATTCTGACTCCTGAGAATTGGTGGTGATCCATGTTAGCCACCTCCTGACAGAGAGGCGATGGATCAAGATTCAGAATGAGATTTCTATTTGGGGCATGACCAATGTTACAAGGGTTTTGTTTTCCCCATTATTTTTTTCTTCCGAGGGTGGAATCATGGGAGCGGGAGGGAAAGAAAATAAAGCATTGTTAATTTTAAAATTTTAATTTAATTTTAATAGAGAAAATAAAATTAAACAGCTTCTGCCCTGTCTTCCTTCTGTGACTTCCTTAAGGATAGCATCTAGGTGTTGCCCATTCTGTCAGAGAGTAGTAGGCTGCGGGGAAATTCTGCTATATGAGCATCTCAGTAAACCAGAAGAGGCCTGTGGCCTATTCCTTTCTGTCAGCTTGTGGTAACAATTTACTCTGACCAAGCCAGTGAGGTCCAGGGCTATTAGTCACTGGAAGATGAGGAAGCTTGAGAAATGTAACCAAACTACCCCAAAAGGCTCTGCTCCTTTTCGCTTGGAATAATTGTTCCTCCTTTTCCTAGGAAAAGAGACATGATTGGATGATCACCTGGAGCAATAGGGCATTTTCTGAGATGCTTGTAGGGTAACCTAGACATTTCCTGGGATGGAGACCTTGAAGGTGATAGCAACAGGGCTCATTTCTTTTGTGTTTTAAGGTTTGCAAAGGTCCTGCATCACAACAACTTTTTGAGGGAGATACAAGACATATTCTGAAACAAACGGGAAAGCATTTCTGAAGTACCTAGGATGTGCAGAGCATAAAGAAGCATGGCTGAAGATAAAGGCTAGTACTTGGAATCAGGAAGATCTGGGCTTGAAACGCAGCTCTGACACATGCTGGCTATGCATCCCTGGGCAACTGACCTCCAGAGCTAAACTGCTCTCCAAGTCTGTAAGCTGTAGAAAAGTCGCTCGTCAGCATTAGTGGAAGGCATTCTCATCCTGGGAGCTTCCTATGTCAATGAAATCATAGGTCTGGATTTCTGAACACCTCAAAAAACACACAGATTAAAAATATAGCTAGGGATTTTGAGTTACTCCAGAGAGGATTATTAGATTTCATTGGCAGAAAGTTATTAGGCTCCAGTCTGAGGCTACAAAAAACAAAAGAAGACAAGTTCCTGTCTTCAGTGATCTTACATTCCACTGAGAGGATATGATATGAGTTTTATTATCCTATCTTTTTTTACGATAGGCACACAGCTAGTAAGTATTCAGACCACAAGTATATGTTGTTTCACCTGGGCCAAGAAACAAAATGTATCCTCAGTTTGAAGTAGGGGAGTGGGAAGAAAAGACAAAGACTGATGGGAGGAGCAGGAAGTAGGCATTCTTCTTCTGTGAACTGTCTGATATCTTCCAATCTGATGCAACATTTGTGCAAGATGCTGTCCTCATCCCTAGAGATGCAAAAATAAAATAACAAAATTTTCCTGCCCTCAAGTAGCTTACATTCTACCAGGTAATGCAATATCGAAACAGATGAATAAATGCAATGTCATCTGGTAAGGGAGAGAACACTGATAAATAGGGGAATTGGTAAGATTTCCTTTAGAAGGTAGCTCATAAGCTGAACTTTGAAGGAAGCTAGGGATTTCAATTTGATTCAATTTATTAATGAGCATTTATTAAATGCCTACTATGTGTTAGGCACTGTGCTAAGCACTGGGGATGCAAAAAATGGCAAAAGACAATGCCTATCCTCAAGGAATTTAAACTCTAATGGGGAAGATAATATGCAAACAAATATATACAAAGCAAGCTGTATACAGGATAAATAGGAAATAGTTAAAAGAGAGAAGGCACTGGAATTAAGACAGTTTAGAGAAAGCTTCCTGTAGAAGGTAAGATTTTAGCTGGGGCTTAAAGGAAGCCGGAGGTCAATATTCAGAACAGAGGAGGAAGATCATTCCAGGCAGGAGTGACAGCCAGAGAAATTTCTAGAACTAAGAGATGGAGTATCTTGTTCATAGAACAGCCAGGAGTTCAGTATCACTGGCTTGAAGAGTACGTGTCAGAGAGTAAGGCATAAAAATACTGAAAAAGTAGAGGAGGCTAAGTTATCAAGAGCTTTGAATGCCACAGCATTTTGTATTTGCTCCTGGGGGCAATAGGGAATTATTGGAGCTTATTGAGTAGAGAGGTGACGTGGTAGGATCTTTGTTTTAGGAAAATCAATTGAGTAGCTAAATGGAGGATGGGTAGAGTAGGGAGAGACTTGAGGCAGGGAGACCTACCTGCAGGCTATTGCAATAGTCCAGGTGTGAGGTGATGAGGGCCTGTACTGGAGTGATGACAGTGTCAGAGGAGAGAGGGGAGCATATACCAGAGATGTTGTAAAGGGATTTAAGAAGTACAGGGAGGGGAGAATCTATTTTCGGCATGAAGGTGGGAGATGGGATACCATGTTCAGGGAATGGTGAGTAGGCTATATAAAATGCAGTGTGATAAATAAAATAATGTGAAATTAGCTTGGAAGGTAAGCTGGAACCAGATTGTACAGGGTTTTCCTAGCTCATCTGAGATGTTTGTATTTTACCCTAAAGGCAATAATGAGCTAGTGAGGTGTTTGAGCATGGGAGTCATGTGGTCAGCTCAATGGTTTCAGAAGACTATATTGCTAGCTGTGCAGGATAGGGATAGGAGACTGAAAGCCAGGAATCCAGTTTAAGGGGTTAACATAAGAGTCCAGATGAGAAATGATGAAGCAGGCTGAATGTAAAGAAAGGGAAAGATTCAAAAGACATTGTGGAGCTGGAATCACTAAAACTTGGACTGGATATAGGTACCAGAGGAGATGAAAGAATCAGGTATAAAATTGAGGCTGTTAACATGGATAACAGAAAAGAGAGTGGTGCCCTTAATAGATATAGGAAAGTTTGGATGAGGGGGAAGGGTGCAATGGAGGCCAGGATGAAGAGTTTCCTTTGGAGCAAGTTTAGTTTGTGATGTTGGCATCCAGTGGGAGATGACCATCATGCAACTGGTGGGAAACTCCTTGAGAACAGAGATGATTTCATTTTCATACCTGTCATAAAGCACTCAATAAATACTTATTGACTGACGGATTGATTGAGGTCTCCTGCCCTGGTGCCACCCAATGGAGTCTGTTTCTGGTTAACCACCCCATTTAGTGCTTTGTGTGAGAGCCCAGTTAACTCTGGGAGAACCCAAGTGTTTGTGGGTGTTGCTCCCAATGCTGGTCAACAGAGGGCACTCAGAGACTAGCCTGGCTCTCACCTGGGGCAGGGAAGATGAGGCTAATGGCAGGGGAGGGATCTGTGACCACAGACATATTTTCCCATATCCCACATTGCGCAATAACAATAACAATTTACATTTGTACGGTGTAATTTCCATGACAAGCTTGTGAGTGAGGTAGTGGAGGCACTGTTATTTCCATTTCACAGATGAAGAAACTGAGGCCCAGAAAGATGAAGTGACCTAATCTCTAGACACAGGACTAGTTAGTAGTCGAGCTTTGTTATGAATGAGCCCAAATTTTGTATCTGGTGGCTCTGTTACCT
Organism: Trichosurus vulpecula; assembly: GCF_011100635.1. Lineage (NCBI taxonomy): Eukaryota > Metazoa > Chordata > Mammalia > Diprotodontia > Phalangeridae > Trichosurus > Trichosurus vulpecula. The sequence goes on from NC_050575.1 coordinate 191,380,301, forward strand.
CATCCTAATACTAGAGAGGAAGTGGTACTATGATGTTTGAAACACTTTTCACCTGGGTGGGTTTAAAAACATTTTTTTTGGAGGGGTGGTTTGTGAAGGGGTAGGTTGGCTGGATAGGAAACTTTAGGCACTTTAGTGTGCAAGCTGGGTGTGAGTATGGCAACGCCCGTGCTGTCCCAGCTTTCCTTACTAAATGTTTCCAGCTCCACAGAGAATCTGAGAGTGTGCCAGTCAATGAGAGCTGAAACAATCCTTAATGGAAGGAAGGAAGGAAGGGAGGGGGGGAGGGAGAAAGAAAGAGAGGAGGGAGGAAGGAGGGAAAGAGAAAGGGAGAAAGGGAGGAAGAGAAAGAAAGAAAAAGAAAGATAGATATAAAGAAAGAAAGAAAGGAAGGAAGGAAGGAAGGAAGGAAGGGATGGAGGGAGGAAGGAGGGAAAAAGAAAGGGAGAAAGGGAGGAAGAGAAAGAAAGAAAGATAGAAAGAAAGAAAGAAAGAAAGAAAGAAAGAAAGAAAGAAAGAAAGAAAGGAAGGAAGGAAGAAAGGAAGGAAGGAAGGAAGGAAGAAAGGAAGGAAGGAAGGAAGGAAGGGATGGAGGGAGGAGAAAGAGGGGAGGGAGGAGGGAGAAAGAGGGGAGGGAGGAGGGAGAAAGAAGGGTAGAAAGAAAGGGAAAAAGAAAGAGAGAGAGAAAGAAAGAAAGAAAGAAAAAAAGAAAGAAAGAAAGAAAGAAAGAAAAAAAGAAAGAAAGGAAGGAAGGAAGGGATGGAGGGAGAAAGAGGGGAGGGAGGAGGGAGAAAGAAGGGTAGAAAGAAAGGGAAAAAGAAAGAGAGAAAGAAAGAAAGGAGGAAGGAAGGAAAGAAACAAAGAGAAAGGAAGGAAGAGAGGGAGGGAGGGAGGAAGAAGAAGAAAAGAAAGAAAGATCTTTATGTGGGTGTGTGAACAATAAGAAACCTGGAAATCCTGTGTGACCTTAGGCAAATTGCTTAACTTCTCTGAAATTCCTTTTTCTGTCATGTAAAATAAGAGAATTAGACATGATCTCTAAGGTCCCTTCCATAGGTAACTCCTATACTCCTAATCTCACCCCTTCATTTTACATATGGAGAAAATAGGACCAGAGAGATTAAGTCTCTTGCCAAATGTCACATTTAGTTAGTGGCAAAGTCAGTACCTAAGTCTTGTAACTCTTCTTTAGGGTCCTATAGTAACACAGTGCAATGATTCCAACAAATACTTTAGAAATTCTGTAAAAATTGTACTTCCACATTTTGTAGTTCCTTTTCTACACTGAAGCTTCTTGCTTCACCTGTTCAAATCTGGACTCAGACACTTACTAGCTGTATGCCTCTGAGAAAGTCATTTAACCTCTGCTTGTCAGTTCCTCCAACTGTTAAGTTGAGTTGACAACAACAGCACCTGCTTCTCAAGGTTGTTGGAGGATCAAATGAGATAATAAAGTGCTTAGCACAGTATCTGGCACATAGTAGATGCTCAATAAATGCTCCTTCCTTCCTTCCCTCCTTGCTTCCTTCCTTGATTTCTTCCTTTCTTCCTTCCTCTCTTCCTCCCTCACTCCATCCTTCCCTTCTTCCTTCCTTCCTTCCTTCCTTCCTTCCTTCCTTCCTTCCTTCCTTCCTTCCTTCCTTCCTTCCTTGTTTCCTTCTTCCTCTCCCTCCTTCCCTCCTCTCAATATAATAGATCATCAGGATGCCCACTTCTTAGAGATGTTGCTTTGACTAATAACAAGAACCACAGTGTTCCTGTCTGTCTGTTGCATTTTGGGAATGCTCTATTTATCATCAACTTCCAGCTTGGCGTCAAGGAAAAAAAAATGGTGGACTTGTAGACAGAAGACCTGGGTTCAAATGTGAGCTCCAGCACAGTGTGACCATGGAGAAATTGCTTAACTTTCCTACACATCACTTTCATTGTCAGTATAACAGGGCTAAGAAAACTTAACATACCCATATTCGGGGGGCGTTGTAAGGAAGGAGCTTTATAAACTTTAAAACACCTATAACCCAAATCCCAAGTTCTCTTGGAAGAGAGCAGAGTGGCCAAGCTTCTGGCCCCAACCTCCTGCTTCCCCTTCCTAGAAGGAAATGAAGTCTCCTTTGGAGAAGGGCTAGAGGAGAAGGGGCTAGAGATGTCTATTTTGTCTCCCTTTGAATCACACAACAATATCCTCCGTGCTACATAGGAGGAACAGATTTACTACACAATAATATTTTTATATTGAGCCAAAAGCTGCCTCCCTGTACCTTCCCTGCGTTGATCCTAGCACTGTCCTCATGGGCAAAGCAGACCAGGTTAATCTCTCTTTCACGTAATATTCCTTCAGACATTGAAGACAGTGATCATATCCTTCTCTCCTCTCTTCTCTTCTCTACGTTAAACATCCCTAGTTTTGTCAATCGCTGCCGTGGTCTTTTATTATCCTCCTTGCCACCTCTCTGGCTCCCGCTTTGTCAAGGGCTTTCCTAAAATATGGCACCCAGAACTGAACATGACATGTAACATATTCCCATTGCGGTCTGTCCAGGACAGAGTCCTGAAGACATTAACACTTCTTTCATTCTAGAAATTAAATTAAACAAATACTGTTCAATTTTGTACCCAGGAGCCGATTTTTTAAAGTAATACAATCAAAGAAGTCTTCCTTCGCAGAGAAAAGGACTGCTTGACCAGGCCCCCGTCAACCCTCTAAAACAAGAAGTCTTAAGGATTTTTCTTTTAAATATTTTGATTACTGTATTTTGTTATAATAGATCTCTTTGGTAATCTTATTTACTTTAAAAACATTATTCTGTGAAGGAGTCCATAAGCTTTATCTAACTGTTGAAGGAGTTCATTAACAAAAGAGTCAAAGGACATTTACCTTGAAATAAAACTCAGTTTAGTACCCACAGGATCAGAGCGGTGGGACTTACCTCACTGGCTGTCAATGGCTCTGGGCCCCTAGTCTGTCTCCTTTAGGTGTAATGAGATGTTTTTATGAAAATCTTTGGGTTCATTTTCTTGAAAGAAGCAGCAGGATTTGGGGATCATTTAGCCTGTCCTGTAAGAAGGCTTTTGAGGTCAGTGATCAATCGTATGAATTAAGAACTGCTCCCAGAGCAAGTGGCTGATTCTCTTTACATCAGTCATTCCCAGATGTAATTTTTGGCTGAAATAGAACATCCTCCCAAGTCTTTTTCACTACTGGCTGGGCAAAAGTAAAAAGTAACACATAGGGATATTTCTATTGGGGATTTTCTTTTATGATTCACCATCAGTTTCAGGCATTTGGGTTTAGGATACAATGGAGCCCAAGTGAATGAAGCAACCCCTTTCTCAGGGAACTGGTAGCATTAACTGCCTTTTGCTTAGGGTCAGGTTTTTTGGGTGGGGAGGGGAGAAGATGACCAGACCTGTGATTTTACCTATGAGGATTTCTTACTTCACTCCTGATGAGAAAATTACCTTCTCTAGTTTACCTTTTATCTGGTATTGCTCAGGAAAGAGATTTGAGTTGCATATATGGATGAAAATAAATCAACAGTTGTAGTAAGGGCAATATAAATTTTAGCTATTCGCCATACAGAGTAACAGCAATTCTGTAATGATGATCAGCTATGAAATACTTAGCTAGTCTGATCAGTACAAGGATCTAAGATAATTCCAAAAGATTCATGATGAAAAATGTTATCTATTTCAGAGGTATAACTGATGAAATCTGAATTCAGACTGAAGCTTATTTTTCACTTTCTTAATTTTTCTTGGTTTTTAAAAAAATCAACATAGCTAATATGGAAATATGTTTTGCATGACTTTACATGTATAAAATGTATCATATTGTTTGACTTCTCAGTGGGTCAGGACCTAGGGGGAGGAAGATATTTTGGAACTGACTATAAAGAAAAATGTTTTAAAAATAATAAATTTTAGCTATTATTATTATTATTCATTGGCTTTTCCTTTGTCGATAATTAGGCCAAGGTCTTCTGAGTGGTTATGCATCTCGCTAAGGAGGCTCTGCAATATTATAAGACCTAATATCATTAGTCTAATATAATCTGTAAACAGGAATCTGGAAGACCTAGAGTACTATTTGGACTCTGTGCTAGAGATCTGTCATGATGATGGTAAACACCTTTATCCTGGCTCCCCTCTTCTAAGTCTCTCCTGACAGCAAGTCAGAGAATTATCAAATAAAATTATTTGTGTTGTGGCATATTTAGAAATCTTGTATGATTTTCACAGATGCACAGGGAGACACCTTGGAGCAGAGGGAGATTTAAAGAAATATTTTGTTTTCTAGTCAAATATTTTTAAAAAATCAATAAGCAACAAGCAGAGTAGAATCTTATTCTCTGCATGAGTCAAGTGTGTGACTGCAAGATTGTGATCTGTTGTAAGAATACTGCTCAAAAATTTCTCGCTCTTTTCTCAAGCTTCATCAAGAACGTCTTCATTCCATGTGTAGGTTACTCTCATAAACATTTAATAGAGATGAGAAATAGGCAGACAGCTTAGTAGCTATTAATATTCTCTCACTCATCTTTTCTGTTTGTTTTGGTAAATCATAAGGTTCAAGATTTTTTTTCTAAGCCTCTGGTATCTTCACCTCTTTCAGACACCTTGTAGACTGATCCCTTCAAACCCCTAAAATTGTGTCAACACGAGCATGGAACTCCTCTGTGTCTGCTTCTACTGTTCCTTCCACCCTTGTTTTCTTTGGCACACTTTCTATTTCCTTATGTCAGGAACTGTTATGCTTAAGTCCAAATGTCATGATTCCAGTATAATTTATTGCAAAAATAGTTTATTGTAAAATATCTGCTGATCATTTCCAATTTTTTGTCTATTTCTTATTCCCCCCTCCTCCTTCCAGTTTCTTCCCTAAATACATTTAAGATAGGAGTTCATATCCTTTTAAGGATCATGGACCCCTTTGGTAATCCAGGGAACTATGAAAAACTCAATAAGACCCTCCCAATCAAATCAATATATACTTAATGATTTTAATTCAAAGTTGGGCACAGGGGAGAATGATGGAAAATATACTGGAAAATATGATTTACCTGTAAGAAAAGAAGGAAACTCCATGTGTGCTAGGCTGGTCTTTGGACGGTAGACATACTCTGTTGCTGGAACCAAAGCTGAAACTTCTCCAGAGTGGAGAGACCTGCCTGAGCTTGTGTGGCTCTGACATAGGACAACACAGAATGAAGCATTGGAGTAAGACTTTGTGAAGGCCTCTGCTAATTAGATTATAAACCCCTTAAGGGCAAGGACTCAAAGTGAAAGGATTTTAGAGCTGGAAAAGATCTCAGAGAAAATTTGTCTAAAAATGATTTTTCTTGTTTTTATAGCAGTTACTCATTGGAGTTTTTACTCCTCTCCCACCTTCCCCATTACTTGGTGCATTAACTCTGCCACAGAAATGGACCAGATTCTGATTTTCCTAAGGAAACCCTGGGTGGAGGCAAGAGTCACATAGGGATATAGAGTATAATGGAAATTGATCAGGGTAGTCTTTTGATTAATTTAATGAAATTGCAGGGCACAGTCCTTTGTTAACAGAGAACATTTTCCATAGTTCAAATGGACAGGTACCTCAGCCCTTTGTACTGTTGGCTAGGAGGACTTAGTGACCCAGTCTGCCTTACTAAAGCCCAGAAGGTTGGCCCAGGAGCTGTGAAATGGCTACCCCCTTCTTATAACCTCAGACTTACTCAACCTCAGACTTCCAGACCAGAGTGTAGTGAGAGAGTTTGGGTAAATGAGAGGATTTCTCCTCTCCCTCCCTCCAGGGGTAGCAACGGTGGCTTATAGGAGAAGAACATGATAAGCCAGGTCTATTTTTGTCCATGTGAGTATGAGGCTGGAGTTCTTAGGTCACCCATTTCCTCGCTACTTTCTTCTTTCTCTTTATTTCCACTTCTGAACATAGGTCAGTGACTAGCAATCCTGTAAAAGGAATGTTTGCACCCTTGGAGAGGGTCATCATGTGAGTAATTTATATGATATAATCACAACTGCATCCTCCATGCAGTTTTTGTTCTTGTTTGGTCATTTCAGTCATATCTGACTCTTCATGACCCCATTTGGGGTTTTCTTGGCAAAGATACTAGAGTTGCCTTTTCCTTCTCCAGTTCATTTTACAGATGAGGAAACTGAGGCAAACAAGGTTAAGTGACTTGCCCAGATCCACACAGTTAATCAGTGTCTAAGGTTGGATTTGAACTCAAGTCCTCCTGACTCCAGGGCTAGCTCTTTATCCACTATGCCACTTGGCTGCCCTTCATGTCTTTGTCCTAAGGTAAAACAATTAAATAGAATTAATAATAGTGACCTCATCTGAAAGTGCATGCAATATTACACATCTGCAGCATTGTCACAATCTCCCTATTTTTTTTTAAATCTATTTCCTCTCCCTCCAACCATCGACTCAATTGGAAAAAAAAGAAAAGGAAGACAAATTTATTGTAGCAGATATACATGACAAATGAAAAATCTGAGAGAGTTTCTGTGTAATTAATAATCAATTAGGCTAGTAAATAATCAATAAATTGATGGTCCGTGCTCTCTCTCTCTCTCTCTCTCTCTCTCTCTCTCTCTCTCTGTCACCAAAGACAAAACCAAGGAGATCCCTGAATACTTTTGGAAAAGGTGGTTCCCCCATAGGTGAAAATCAACCCTGACTGGTAAACAATTAATGAGTGGGTGGACTTTTTCTAATGAGGGGGTGGGCTAAAAGTCCTTAGCCCCTCCCAATAGGAACTTGACTTGATCATGAGACTTGTAGGTCTCCATCTGGGCTAAGGAATCCATCTCCACCCGCACCACTCACATTGAGCAGTGGGGGGTTTTAAGGGCTGGAACCTAGTGCTTTTAGGGCTGAAATTCACCTAGATTAGAATTTCTGGGTGGAGAGGTTCCTGGTTAGTCTCATCTATCAGCAATGTCCTTCGGAGATTTACTGACTGTACTACAGGGACTGGTCCCTGAATGAGGAACTAAAGAGGAAAAAACCTCAATCCTAATTTAATAATTGGTTATTAACACAACAGTTTCTCTCAGTTGTCAAGCAAAATATATTTCCTTAATGGCTATATACAAACATATAAAAACATGTCGCATTCAGGACCCTAAATCCACCACCTCTCTCTAACGGATAACATGTTTTAGCATCAAAATGGAATCATGAATGGTCATTGTGGTGAACACAGTGCTTTCAAAATTGCTTGTTTTTATACTATTATTGTTATTGTATAAATTGTTCTCCTGGTTCTACTGACTTCATTCTTTATCAGTTTAGTAAAGTACCCCAAATTAATGACTTTTGTAAAATCTATTCTTTATCTGATTTTCCGTTACAACTTTTCAGGTTCTTTTCTTTCATCAAGGTCTCCCTAGCACCCCTTCCCCCACTCCCAGCCAAAGTATTTACCTCATACTTTACAGAGAAATTTGAAAACATAAACTATGAGCTTTCTCTTCTTCCTTCTTATTTTATAGCCCCTCTTCTTCCTCTCACAACCCTTGACATCATTCCTCATTGTTGTTGTTCAGTGTTTCAGTCATGTCTAACCCTTTGTGACTCCACTTGGGGTTTTCTTGACAAAGTCACTGAAGTGGTTTGCCATTTCCTTCTCCAGTGGATCCATTTTGTCAGGACATCAGAGGTTAAATGACTTGCCCTGGGTTACACAGTCTGAGGCTGCATTTGAACTCAAGTATTCCTGACTTCAGGCCTACTGCTCTATCCGCTGGGCCACCTAGCAATCTTAGATGAATTAATCTCTTATTCTTCATTATTTCCTCCTTTATTCCATTACCTCATGAAAAGGTCACATTTCTCCTCTCCAAGACTAACTTCTCTACACATACCCATGATCCTTCCCTTCCTGTGCTCTCCAGGAGATTAATCTCAATATTGTCTCTTCTCTCTCTAATTTCCTGTCTTTCCCTATTTACTGATTCCTTCTCTGATGCCTACAAACATACCCAAATCCCTCCAGTCCTTAAAAATCCCTCTCTAGATTCTACCATCATCACTAGCTATCATCCTATATCTCTCCTTTCTTTCTTAGCCAAACTCCATGAAAAAACCACCTATACTTAACTAACCTACCTGCTCTCTTTTAATTTTTAAATTATATTTTATTTCTTTAATTAACAGGAATTTTTTCTCTACTTCCCATCTCCTATCATACCCCTAGGGAAAAGAAAAAGAAAAACAGTACCTTTGTAACAAACAACCATACTCAAGAAAAGCAAATTCCCACATTGGCCATGTCCAAAAATGTGTGTCTCATTCTGTATATTTAGTCCATCTATCAGGAGGTAAGAGAGAATTCTTCATCATCACTTCTCTGGAATCATGGTAGGTCTTCTCTAGAGATGTCCCTGAAGCTTTATTCAAGGTAGAGGCAGAACCAGGCTGAAAATTAATTTCTCTGGGCTCAGACCCCTAGGCCTGAATCCCAGTCCATGTGAACCCAGAGTTCTTTTGGGAGCTTCAGGGTCATAGGTAATATTATTATTGATAAGCTTCTAACATTGAACTTGACTTGTCTGTATTCACCCAACACACAGATTACATTCTTTACCAATCTGACCCCCTGGTACCTCATAGGATTTAGGACTTCAATGGTCCTTAGATGTCTAGTCCTATTTCTCATTTTACAGATGAGTAAATAGAGGCCCAGACAGAACAAATGACATGCCCAAGGTCATGAAGACAGAAAGTAGCAGAGATAAAATTTGAACCCATGTTTTTTGACTCGAAATACTATGTTCCTTTTATTATTTACCCCAATTCTTGCAGATAGTATGTGATCAATAAATACATCCCCCCACCTTTACTCTTTAAGGCCAGTCAACAAGCTAATAGAATTTAGAGTTCATAGTTGCCTGCTGTAACTCCTGGATTTTTTTTTGTGCTCGGACAAAGCATTCTCCCTCTGGCAGCTGAAGGGAGACTCAGTCCTTGAATAGTTGGAAACAGCCTGTTGTAGAAAATCCTGAGGCTGTAGCCAGTTCTTCTGGCACCAAGATGAAGATTTCTTTTTCTTTGTCAGAGGTAAGTTTATCAAAGAGTATTTTGGCAAAGCTGCAACAGAAGGATACAAAGGAAGGAAAATGTGCACCCAGAGTCTCCCTAGTCTGTGTCTTTCTTGAACCCCAAGTCTCTCTTTTCTATGTCTTTCTCAACTCATGACAGAATGAAACTTATTCAAAAGAATTGAATTCAATTTAATTCTCAAAACACTGATCAAGTCTTTACTGTGTGCAAGGCATTGGGCTAGGCATTGAGGATATAAGAATAAAGATTACCTTGCTCTTCTTTCCTTGAAGTAGAAGACTCTAAGCCTTGTTCATCCTCATAGGGACCTTCGATCCCTCTATCCCTCAGTTGTTTCTCAGGTCATCATCCCTGCACTGGGTACTACAGTCTTTTTGCTTCCCTTCTACACTGTTCTCTTGAATCTCTTGCCCCTTGATCATGTTGAAGATCTTACCCTGCCAAACCCCAGCTTTGGATTTCCCAGCCAACCCCCATCTTCTTCCTTCTTTCTTACTCATGCGCTACTGAATGAAGTTGTAGAAAATAACAAAAGCATGCTAACTGGGTTCACCCGAATGTATGATAGCTGGGCCCTCGCTACGGCAAGGCAATACTTTTATATCTCCCTAATAGACTGACTATTCCATTCATTATAGTGACTTTCCCAACCCTTCTCAAACCTTCCACAGCTCTCCTTCCTCCCACTCTCTCAGCTAAGAACTTTGCCTCATGGAAAAATCAAAGCCATTTGCTGTAAACTACTTCTCCCCTCCCCTTCATCTTAGACTATTCATTTGTCTTCTGATATTATCTCCTCCTTTACCTCTATTTCACATGAAGAGGTAGCCTTTCTTCTTGCCAAGGCAAATCCCTCTCCATGCACTAGTGTTTCTATTCTATCCCATCCTCCCTCTATCATCCCTACTCTTTCACTAATCTCTCCCTGTCTATTGGCTGTTCCCTTACTGCCCATGTCTCCTCCATACTCAAAACCCCCTCCCTTGATCCATCCATCCCTGTTAGCTGTAATCCTGTATCTCCTCTTCTTTTGTCTCTTTTGTGGTTTAACTCCTGAGAAAGTCACCTGCGATATGAGCTTCCACTCTCTTAACCCTTTGCAGTCTGGCTTCTGACCTTGTCAGTCAACTGAAACTGCTCTTTGCAAAGTCACTGATGATCCTTTAATTGCTAAATATAGCAGTCTGCTTTTAATCCTCATCCTTTTAGGCATCTCTTCAGTCATTGACACTATCCATCACCTTCTTCTCCATACTCTCTACTTTCTAGGTTTTTATGAAGATGCTCTTAGTTCTCTTGCCTACTCTTTCTGAATCTTCATCCAAGTCATGTCTATTAACTATGGGTGTTCCCCAACACCACTTTTCTCTTCTCCCTCCATGATATTTCTTGGTGATCTCATCAACATTCAAGGATTTCATCATCATCTCTATGCAACTGAGTCTGAGATCAATTTGTCCAGTCCTAACCTCTCTCCTGACCTCTAGTCTTGCATCCCCAACTGCTTATTGGACTTCATGAACTGGATGTCCTGTAGACATCTTAAACTCAACACATCAAAAACTAAACTCATTAGTTTTTCCTCCGAAACCTCCCTTCTTCCAAACTTCCTTATTAATGTTAAGGGTACCACCATCCTCCCAGTCCTCCAGGTGGAGAACCTAGGTGTCACTCTTGACTCTTTGTTCTCTCTCACCCCTCATATCCAGCCTGTTGCCAAGGCCTGTCAATTTTGCCTTTGTAATAGCTCTTGTATAGGCCCACTTCTCTCCTCTCACACTTTCACTACCTTGGTGCAAGGCATCGTCACCTAATACTTGGACTATTGCAAAAGCCATTCTGATCAATCCCTCATTCAGATGGAAAATTGATGAATCTAAAACCCAGGTTCCCTCGAGCAGGTCACCCTCCTCCTCCCCCAACCCCATCCCTTATTCAATAAACTCTAGTGGCTCCCTATAACTTCCAAGATCAAACAAGAAATCCTCCATTTGGCTTTTAAAGTTCTTCATAACCTGGTCCCCTACCTTTTGTCTTCTCCTTACTGCTCTCCACATACTAGGAATCCAATGACTCTGGCATCCTTGCTGTTTTATGCACACAACAATGTATGTCTCCTTACTCCAGGCTAGTTGTGGCTGTCCTCCATGCCCGGAATGCTCTTCTTCCTGGTTTCTACCTCCAGACTTCCCTGGCTTCCTTCAAGTCCCAACTGAAGTTTCACTCTCTTCAAGAAGTCTTCCCAGTCCTCTTTAATCTCAGGGCTTTCCCTTTGAAATATCCCCAATTTATTTTATATAAACATATATATATATATACATATATATATATACATACACACACACATGAATAATGTATATATGTGCATGTCATTTGTATATATGTATATGTTTATACACATGTGTATATATGCATATATGCACAAATATATACATGTACATATATACACATACATATATATATCATATGTAGTTATTTGCATATCAATGCCTCCCTTAGACGGAGAGCTCCTTGAGCCAACTCCCTTTTTGGCTTCTCTGTGTACCCAGCACTTAGCACAGTGCCTGGCACATAGTAGGTACTCAATAAATGCTTGTTGACTTGACTGACCAGATATTTCTAAAAATCATCCAAATTTTTAATAGTGACCATATCTGGTCACTTCTCAATTACTAACTCATTAAAATATATTTCTTTTATCACCTTTCCCTGCTCCTCCTCTACCTCCTTGAAAAATGGCCTTGTGCCTCTAGAATCAGATTAACATGGGACCGGGGGAAATTATTTTCCCATTCTCCTGTTTATAATGGTAGCTGACATTTATGCAGGGCTTTGAAGTTTACAAAGCATGTTTTATACATTATCTTGTTTGAGCCTCAGGGCAACCTTGTGAGGTAAATACTTTATAATTCTCATTTTACAGGTGAGGAAGCTGAAATTCAGGGAATGACTTATTTTTTAGAAGCATTTGTTACATGTTGATTATGTGCTGCGTGTTGGAGATATACACACAAAAGCAAAGATAGTCCCTGTCCTCATAGAACTTTATTCTAATGGGGGAGAGTAGCACCCAAAGAGAGACACTTTGGTCCTGGAAGTTACTGGGTTGGACCACAGGGGAGTAGACTGGCGATTCCATCCAGGAACAGCGGTAGGGTTGATTGGATCATGGTTCCAGAACTGAAGTGGGAGATGGGGAGAAAAGGGGCAGAGGGGTAGCAATGCACTTTTCTAGGGTGCAGAGATGGCCAGAAAGTAGGGAATGAAGTGAAGTATGACTAGGCATGCCTGAAATAATGTGGCAGGCGAGACAGACGCCAATGAGGACAGGAGGCCTCAGGGAAGAAGATCCAGAGATGGAAGGCTTGAAACTTCCAGGATTAACAACTTACCCATAGTTATACAGCGAGTAAGTTTCTAAGGTCATATTTGAACCCAGGTCTTCCTGAGTCCAGATCCATCATTCTATGTATTATTTCAGGCTCTGTCTCCTGTCGTTTACACATTCTTAGTCAATGCTCTGTGTTTTTATGTAAACCTGTTCAGTATTTTCTGACGCTGGAAGGTATTTGCCTCCCCTATTATTGGGGAGAGCCAAGAAGCTCCCATGCTCTATCAAGTCATCTGTATAAACATTCTGTGACTCATGGGGAAAATCTACATCTTTGAGTGTCAGGAATATTGACCTTCCCTCCCTACAGATTAAGAAATGGCCGGAAGTGATGAAACTTCTGTTACGTTCATTTTCCCTAATTCTCTTCCCTTCTCTTCCCCACCCCCATTGGAGCTGATTTCTGAGACAATATTGGAATGGAGGCCAGAAGTTTAAAAAGAAGGAGGGGGTGAAAAACCCTCTTCCTCTAAATTGACGCATTTAGCACATATGTAAATTGTAGCCACCTTCACTTTAAAAAAATCACTTAATTCATTCTGTGAAATCCAGAGAATCTTCAAGCTTGCTTTCCTTCTCCCACAAGCTTAGTCTAAGAACACTTCTTCAGTGAAAATGAGAAACTTTTGCACCAAACCGAAGTTCGAGTTTGCCTTAAAACCTTTAATTTATTTAAAAATAGAAACGTAATCTGTATGTTTTCCTCCTGCTCAGCAGCTCTCTCTTTACTCTGGACTGACTGACTCATTAACAAATTAACATGTTGTGATTCTGCTGTGAAAAGTTGCAAGATAATTGTTACAGCTACAGTCCCGGGGCTCAGGAATTGTGGTTCCAAAACACTTTTATAGGCTACAAATTGGATGCTTTTCATATACGCTATCTAATTTTAATTAAAATTCACCCTGAAGCCATCCTCAACTCCTTTGAAGTTATTGGAGTTTTGTCATCTTTGGGTGGTGAACATTTTCAGACGATCTTGTCAAATTATGTACCCATGGAAACTGTTTTCCAACAGCTCCTTCATTATACAAGCTCCAATCTGCTGGAGTTTGATTTCAAGTAGGTTAAAGGGGCATTATCTCCACAGTGAAGTTCAGTTTAGGCTAAGACAAAAAAGTCCAGTCCGGGATGTTAAATGGATGAGGCGAATCGGTCGCTCAGTGGATCCTCTCGTAGGGTATGAGAAGCTCTCTCTAATTTAGAAAGAATGTACTTCCTTCAGCCTTCCCCACCCCCTACCTCTCTGTCCCAGATGCACTTCTATTTCTCCCATCCGTAAAGTGGTGCTAATTTTAGTTTTGTCCCCCACCTTTTAGAAAGAGATTGATCATTAAAATTTAAATAGATTCGGGCTTCAAAGTTTTGAAAAGTCAAAAAATTATGTTGTCAAAATCTGCCAACCAAAGATCTCTTTCCTAAAGGCTGAAAGAATGGCATATTTCAAACATAAGTTATGAAAAAGGTATCTGCAGGAAAGTGATCACAGGTTCTTGAAGGCTATGCTGGTTCAGGACAAATTCTAGTAACTCATACCAGTTGGAAAAACTCTGATGGTCTATTTGTCTGTTGTCCAGGGACCTAGCTCACTAAGCTGGGAGAGGATCAGAGCATGGTTCCCATACTGCTACCTTCTATGAGGAGCCTTTCCTGATCCCTTCAGTTAGTAGTATCCCCTTCTCTAGAAATCACTTGGAATTCTTCTGTGTGTATACATAATACATGTATGTATGTGTATGTATATACATACGTTCTTACTTGAGCACCTTTATGCTCCCAATAGAAAGAAAACATCTTGAGGGCAGGAATTATTTTAATTTTGTTTTGCTCTCCCCATGGCTTAACACAGTGCCTTCCACTTAATAACTGCTTAATAAATGTGTACTGAATTGAACTGAAGGTTGGCTTCATTTTTCTGGTCAGTGGGAAGTGATTTACTAAGATAGAAGGAAGCTGGGATACATATCAGTACAGGAAGAGAATTGTCACACTAAGGAAATCATATCACCTTAAATGTTGAGGTAGATATATTTTAAAAATAAATACCATGGGGTAAAATAATTATCAACTACATTCGACAAATATGTATTAAGTATATTATACTTAATATTGGTCTAGAAGGATGAAATTTAATAACAATAATAATAAAAAGCAGGTAGTATTTGTATAGTTTTATGGTTTATTTTTATATATTATATTTTATATATTTTTATACATTTTGTACTTAAGGTTTATGAAGCATTTTACAAATATCATCTCATTTTATCTATCTTCACAACCCTGGGGGGTTGGTGCTAATATTATCTCCATTTTACACATGAGGAAACTGAGGTACTGAACTTGCCCAGGGCCACACAGTCAGGAAGTGTCTGAGGCTGGATTTTAAGTCAAGTCTTCCTGACTCCAAGTCCAGGATTCTAACCACTGCACCACCTAAGCTGCCTTCCAAAATAAGGTAATGTCTCTGTCCTCAGGTAGGTTTCCTGGCTTACTTCTGGGATTACTCCCTCAGCCAATCTATGTCATAATTCTTCCATGTCTTACTTAGTCAATGGACCTTACAGCATGCTCTGATCTCCCTCCCAGGCCCCAGATATTTACCATCTTCTACCTCTTAGATTCTGTGAATCTAATGGGGGAGAAGATGTAAAAACATTAATTTCTTTGGTAAAATTTGTATGCCAACATATGAGCTTATAGCTGCCTTAGGGAAAAAAAAAAGCAAAGGTGAGGTTAGGAAGTGCCATTAAGGGGTAATGGAAAAAGACTGAGGACTAGGCATCAAATAGCCTGGGTTTGAATCCTGGCTCGATCACTTACTATCTCTGTGTAACCCTTGGACAAATCACTTCCCATCCTCCGTACCTCTGTAACATTAGGACTAGATGGCCTCTGAGGTTCCTTCAAGCTCCAGTGTGTGATTGATTCTGTGTTGTCGTATGGCTCTAATTCACTCCACTTCAGTTTTCTGGCTGGTAAACAGGAGCAAAAACACATCCTGGGCTTTGTGAGGCTTAATAAACAGTTGTGAAGTGCCCTAAGGTCATTGGATGAGAATTGCTCATTATTATCATTATTACTAGAGCAATTAATAATCCTCAGGGCATGACCACATAATGTAGAAGGAAGGAGAATGTCTGTTTAGAGCAGCAGAGAAGGCAAAATGTTCTCCACTAATCAGAGCTGACATTTATGTAGCTCCCTAAGGTTTGCCCAGTGCTTTAGACAAATTCTCTCATTTGAGCCTCTCAATAGCTCATGAGGTTAGTATTTTAGGCAAAATTATCCCCATTTTATGGGAGAGGAAACTGAGACCCAGAGAATGAAAATGACTTGCCTAGAGCCACACAGCTAGTTAGTATCAGAGATAGTGTTTGAACCCAAGGTTTCCTAAATCTAAATCCTGTACAACCAAGAGAAAAGTCATATTGACCTTTGAACCACTGGTACCTATGAAGGGAAATCGCATTAGTTTAGCGTTTGGAAAATGAGGTATTTGGGAGAGATGGCAAATGGTCCCTGGTGCTTGTTTCAGAGATTCAGAGAAAAGCTTATGGAGCAGTAGAGAGAAGTTTGCTTGGAATTTTGAAGGTCTAGGTTCAATTCCTGCTCCTGTAAACCCTAGCTTTATAACCTTGGGTGAATAAAAATTTTTTTAAATTGAAAACCTCTTTAAGCCTTGGTAAACTCATCCATAAAATGGGGTACGACTTATAGTCCCTATCTTATTATGAAGAGAATTGTTACAAATGTGAGTTATTATTCTTATTCAGAGCCAAAAGGAAATTGAAAAAAAAACATAGTGTGATATAAAGAACACAAATTTGATCTTAGGACTTGGATTCTTACTTAACTAGTTTCGTGACCATGCCCAAGTCACTTCATCACTACCAGTCTTGGTTTCTTTATCTATAAAGTAGGATTGATGAAACCACCTGCTTTACCTCCCTTACAAGGAAAAGCTTGGCAATCCTGAAAGTGCTACAGAAATGTGAGTTATTATTATTTGCTCTAAGTCTTAAATGTTATCATTAGGGAGACTGAGGCCTAGAGAGGGCAAGAGAGTTGACCCTCTAGATCAGTGGTATCTAAATTTTTTTATTGTTCACCCTATCAGTAAAATATACATAGACAGACGGATAGACAGACAGACAGACAGACAGATAGATAGATAGGTAGATAGATAGATGATAGGTGATAGAAAGATAGATCAAAGATAGCCAGACAGACAGATAAAAAGATTACAGATAAATAGATGACAGATGATAGAAAATAGTTGAAATGTAGACAGGCAGACAGAAAGATGATAGAGAGATGATAGACAGATAGATGATAGCTAGACAGACAGACAGACAGATAGATAGATAGATGTATAGATGATAAATGGATAGCTTTTTTTTCCTGATAAGTAAGGAGGGAGGGAAGGTATGAGAACAGACTTTCCCCAATGGCACCAGTGCAGCTGCTGTAGAAGTTAGAGGATAGGTTGTAACTGCCCTGAGGGGCTAGTTCAGAAGGTGGGAGGTTGAGAATTCACCCATCTATGGGAGGAGGGTTTGGGGAGAGTACTGGGTTATAATGAGTGTTGGAGACAAGCCCTATGATTGTATATCGTAAGAAGGGTGGGATATGACCCATCTTTCCATTTCCAAATGACTGATCACAAATTCCCTGGGCTTATGCCATTGCCTAGAGATCCTGGCTCCCACTATAGAAACAACTATTCCCATGGTATCAAGGTCCATCAGACCTAAGGTGAAGAGAATCAGATCTTAGTATTAGTTCTGTCACTGAGTCCCTGTGTCACCTTGGGCCCATTCATTTTCTCTCTCTGGGGCTCAGTCTTTCAATCTGTAAAGTGGGTATACCTGCCCTACCTAGAAGACAAGTTGGTGCAAAGATCAAACAGGTATCAAATGTTTTGCCTTTCTAAAAGTTAAAACTTTTTATGTTTTTTAAAGAAGCAACATAACATTGTAGATAGAATGTTCAACTTGGGCTCAAGAAGGCCCAGGTTCAGGTCCTGCCTCTGACATTTAGCTATGTGACCAGGGACAAGTCATTTAATCTTCTTGAGCCTCAGGTAATTCTCTAGGACCTTAATTTATATATAGATTTCAATCTGATCTGTGTGGGTAATTGTCAATGAAATCACAGATCCAGGTCTTTGACATAAAGGGCTTTTAATAAAATGTCAAGAGTTGGGTCAGGCTTTGGTACTATGGTGTTTCTCCTAAGTCTGTTTTATAATGTTGGTGCTGATATCTGAGAGAATTTCTCCAGCAGGGGTTGTCTTATAGAAATTCATAACACCACTACCATGATGTGTTAGATTTGGAGGGAGAATATGAGCCATGCCGAGATCAGGAATATTTTCTTCCTTTTCAAATGACTAAAAGATTACCCTTAAAACCAGGCTGGCCAGAGCTCTTTCCCATTGAGGACCTCCTGTTCACATAAATGAATGAAATGGGTTCTACTGGCCCTAAGAAATTAGCTGAGTAAGGGCTTATTCCAGGAGAGTAAAACAGAACTTTGATTTATGTGTTTTGCTAGCAAGGGTGGATGTCTCAACTACTATGGCAGCTGGCAATCATTACACAACAGTGTGGCATCCTGAATGGGACTGAGGGAGGACACCAGAAGTCCGGGCTTCACTGAGACTTGGGATGGTCCCACAAGTTTGGGGCCATTATTTTATGAGGTTGCCTATGCTTTAAGCAATGGGTATAAGTGGGTAAGGGTTGCAAGTCCTGTGATGCCCAATCACTCAACCTCCTATGCCCTACTCAAAGGAGAAAGAACCCTGGCCTAGGAGTCTTATGATGTGGGTTCAGATCTCAACTCTACCACTTACATTATTTCTGTGGACTTGGGTAAGACATTTCCCTCCTCCAGGATTGGTTTTCTCCTCTGTAAAATGAGAAAATTGGACTAAATCTCTAAAGTTCCTTTCTAGCTCTAATAATCTGTGGGTCTGAGAAAGTTCTTTGTGGCTTCAGCGAAAAGTTCCTTCCACTTTTACAAAAACCTCTGACCCCCCAACTTAGATAGGACCATAGGATCATAGATTTAGGGTTGAAATAGACCTCAGGGTAAATTCAATCTAACCCTATTACCCAATAGATGAGGAAAATAAAGCCCCAGAATGTTAAAAACCAAACTTGCCCAAGGCAGGGGGTAGCAGAGGTAGGGTTCCAACATAAAACCTTTGACTCCCAATCAAGCAGCTCCTGGATTACCTTACTGACCTGCTCGGTGGTCCCCTCAAACCACATGGCATCATAGGATCGAAGGACCAGAGCCGGAAGGGACTTGAGACATCTAGCCAACCTCTTCAGTTTTATAGATACTGAGGTCCAAAATGGTTAGCTGCCTTACCCAAAGTTGCAAAGATATCAGGGAATGAAAGAGAAGGAAAGGGAATAAACATGAATATAGTGCCTACTATGTGCCAGGCACTGTGCTAAGTGATTTTTTGAAGTAATATGTCTAATTTGATTCCCATAACAACCCTGCAAGGTAGGTGACATTATTATTCTCATTTTATAGTTGAAGAAACTGAGGCAAACAAAGATTAAGTGACTGGACTAGAATCACATGGCTACTAAGTGTCTGAGGTTACATTTGAACTTGGGTCTTCCTGATTCCAGGCTCAGCACTCTATCCGCTGCACCATAGGCTGCCTCCAATATCAAATATGGGTTTGAAGTCAGGTCGTGCCACTTCAAGTTCAGCATGCCCATTGCCTCCCCCATAGATTATACTTAGCCTTGCCCACCTGGCCGATCTCTCTTACCCAGACAATAAGATTTCACTCTTGTAGATTCCGGGGTTGGTTGGGAACTCTAAAAGAGATAGGGGTAAAACTCCTAAGCCAATGACACAGAACGAGCTACTAGAAAGGCTATTTTTTGATGAGCTTTCACTGAACTTGGCCGAGTTTAGGTAATCCAAGAAAACCGAAGAGAACATGACGTATTCTTTGCCTATAAATGAAACATTCCAGGATTCTTCTTCTGGGTCAGGAAGGAGATGCGGCAGCATGGTATAATATAAAAACCACCCCACCCCCACTTATAGGGTCAGGAGATCTGGGTTTGAATACTGATGCTTTTAATTAATCCTTTCCTTCCCCTCCTTCCCCTCCCCTCCTTTTCCCTCCCCTCTCCTTTCCTCTCCTCCCCTCCATTCCTTTCCTCTCCCCTCCCCTCCCTTCCCCTCCCCTCCCCTCCCTTCCCTTCCCCTCCCCTTCCCTCCCTTTCCCTTCTCCTGTATTCTACCCTATTATGCTTTTGATCCCCTATCTCTACTAATTAATGGGAACAATTAACAGATTTACTTTTTAATTTGGATAGTTTAGTGCTTGAGTCTACCCCGTTTGTTTGTAACAGCTTTGCCCAAAAGACAAAAGGCATAAAAATCAGTAAATTCGCCTTTGGGGATACATTTATACTAGTCAAATTTTCAATACGTTCCGAAGATTGGAAGGTACTTAAGACACATTGCATCTTTGTATGTGTGTTCCCTCTGTAGCTAGGGAACCAGTAAACCTTTCCTAGTCCCAGAATCATTTTGTTGACTATTACCATCCAACACCACCCAACTACCATGATCCAACTCTGGAGAAGTCAGCCAGGTGAGAAGCACCCAGAGTAGGGTGGGACCAGCTACCAATTGCATAACCCTTAGGTTTTGCAGCAAGAGTTCAGGGAAAGGATTGAAGGCTGGAAAACTATGGGGCCAGTCTATGAAAGGAATTTGGGTAATTAAGAGGGAAAAAACCTTTCATTACAGTCTTGTATCATCTGCTATTTCATGTGTATATGCTTCTTGTCCTCCCAGGATATCAATTTATATTTCTTAAGCTTAGTCCATAATGATGACATAGACAATGGTTTGATCATTTCTGTTTCCTGGAGAAGTTTGCTTTGGACACCAAATCTGGACCTACTTAGTTCTACCTTGTGCGTGTGTGTGTGCGTGTGTGTATGTATTACATATATATGTATATATATATATGTATGTATATATATGTATATATATATATATATTTCAGGGTGCATGGAATAAATTAAATGTTAAAAATCATCCAATTACTTTGATCAATGTCGGCAACCCACCTAGATTACTCAGGTCCTAAACCAGAGTTTGGGATTCGTGTTTAGCCACCTTTCCATGCTCACAGTTCAGTCTGGCACAAGTCTTGCACATTCCATTGACTGAAAGTCTACCAAACTACAGTCATTTGTGTTTATTTCTCCTGCTCCTTTTCCTTCTCCTTCTCTTTCTACTTTTTAATTGTCTTCTTCTTCTCTTCTTTGAGGACAATAAAATTGAACCCAGTTCCAGGAGTTCAGCTATTGCATCTATACAGATGACTCCCAGATCAACATATCCAGCCCTAATTTCTCGCCTGAATTCTAGTTATTACCATCTTCCTGCTGGACACTTTTGGCTCAACCTCAAAGTCAACATGTCCAAAATGGGGCTCATTGTACTTTAATTAAGCCCATCTCTTCTCTAAGTTTCTCTATTTCTGTTAAGGCACCACCGTCCCTCCAGTTACCT
Organism: Trichosurus vulpecula; assembly: GCF_011100635.1. Taxonomy (NCBI): domain Eukaryota; kingdom Metazoa; phylum Chordata; class Mammalia; order Diprotodontia; family Phalangeridae; genus Trichosurus; species Trichosurus vulpecula. The sequence goes on from NC_050575.1 coordinate 191,401,333, forward strand.
TGGATCACAGCCTTGGAGTCATTCTTGACTTTTCTCTCATCACTCCTGTCCCCCCTCTTATTATATCCAATAAGTTGCCAGATCTTGTTGATTTTACACACACAGCCTCTCTTGTAATTTTCTCATCTCTCCATTAGCATAGTCTCTTCCTTCATTCAAGCTCTCTCTTTTCTTGCCTGGAATCTTGTTTAAAAAAAAAAAAGCCAACCCTCCTAGTTGGTCTCTCTGCCTCCAGTCTCTTCCCTCTCCAATCCATCTTTATCATAGCTATAAAAGTGATATTTATAAATTCAAAAATCTTTACTAGTTTACTTACTAAGATAAAATATAAAATTGCATATATGATCCTCTATGATCTGGCTTTCACCTACCTTTCTAGTCTTATTTCATGTCATTCCCCTTAATGGGCTCCCCATTCCCGTCAAAGGGGTTTGCTAGTTGTTCCAGGAGCATGTTGGTAAATCTTTAACAACCAGCTCTCTGGGAAAAAATGGGCCTACACACTTTTCATTTTATTTTGCATTATTAACACTTTCTCCAACACTTTCTTAAAAAGGGGGGGCATCTCCTGTCCTTCTGATCTATATCTTGCCACTCGACCCAGATGGCTCCAGAGGAGAAAGTGAGGCTGGTGAGTTTGCACGGCCCTCCCTCACTTAAATCCAATTCTCTTGCAAGTCACGGCATCACCTTCCTGATGTCATGGTCCTCTTCGAGAAGGAAGGACAAACAGCAACAATCAAATCAAACAATGAGCCAAGACAATCAACCAAACAATAGACCAAGCCCTCCTTTGTACTATTTGCTGAGGTGTAAATGTTCACACTGAAAATTTAACTATTGTCTCCCAAGTCAATGTGAACTAACTCCAGCACACACCTGTGATATCCACATCCCATCTCCCACATCTCTGCCTTTGCATAGGTGGGGTCCCATACCTGAAATGTACTCCCCACTCATTTCTGCCTCAGATTTCCTAGCATCCTTCAAGACACAGTCAGCATTGGCTCCTACGGAGAAGCCCTTCCTGATCCTCCTAATGGTTAATCACCTCTTGAAATTACTTTTATGTAATCTTACTTATATTTTATGTTTCTTAGACACATACAGGTTGAGGCTATCTTGTAAAATGTAAGAGCTCGTTGGGGAGCAGAGGCTGTTTCTTTTTTTGATCTTTACATCCCTAGAGTCGTATGCATACATAGTGAGTGCTTAAAAATGGTTATGAATTGACTGCCTCTTCTACTTCCTTCTCTTTTCCACTTTCTTCTCCCTCTCCTCTTTTTTCTTTTCTCTCTTTCCCACTTTACTTTTCCTTTCACTAAAGGAACAAAATACCTGCCAAGAGCAAACCTGTCTAACCATAGGGGAGTCAGTGCAGCACGGTGGGAAGAACGTCTATAATCAGAAGGCCTGGGTTCAAATCCTCTCTCTGGTGCTTACTGTCTGTACGACCTTGGGCAAGTCACTTAAGTTCTGTTGGCCCCAGTTTCCTCCATCTCTAAAACTACCATCCTACTTTACCCTAAAAACACCACTCCCCAACAATAAGGGGAATTGACAGTTTGATTTATTTTAGTCCCCTAAACCTGATTGTAGACCATATGATTTTTCAGTCAACTTTTACTGAGTGTTGTCAAATCCCCTGATGTGTATTTGGTGAGACAATGACAAGCATGATGATATATGTCTGCCGAGTTAATTAGGGTCTCCTATTAGTGGTCCTAGATGGCCCTCCAGCAAAGTCTTTAATGTCGATTGTGGTTGGTGGAATGATTTCTGAGAAAAGTCTACTTGAAAGAGTGATTCTAAACTCTTTCTAAGCCAAGATTTGGGAAAGCCAGTTCTTCCAGCAGGAGTTCCAAATCCATGCAAGAATTTATTGAAGGGAGGTGACAACAGGTACGGTGGGAGGGAGGCAGGTCAATGACAGAAAGCTAGGTGAGGAGAGGGAACTATCTCTGTTTCTGGAACACAGATTGCTATTGACTCAGCTGGAAGCAGTGTGGTGAAGAGAAGAGGCCCTGGCCTTGGAGGCAGGGCACCAGGTTCAAATTCTGACTCTGTGCCATCCTACCTGCAAGACCCAGTACTTGCCCCTACCCCTCTCTGGACCTTAGTTTCCTCATTTGTAAAATGAAAGGGTTGGACTCATTCTCTAAAGTCCCCTTTCCAGCTCCAAATCTGTGATTCCATGACTGAAGATTCTGGGAATGACTGCTCACTGCTGAAAAGAACCAAGATACATTTTGCCAAAATAACTTATTCTTTGCTTTTTTTTCTTTTAAATTAAGCCCTCATGTGAGAAAATCCAATCCCCATGTTTCTGAATCACTTATACTTAACTCATCAAACAGTGGCTCTTACAAGAGCTATTTCATGTTTGAAAAGCTTTTTTGGAAAAAAATAGCATCTTAAATCCTTTTTTTTTCTTAGAAAAAGGAAGTTGGTTTTTGCCAAGAGTAAATGAACTTAAGTCCCCCAAAGTTCATATGGGGTTGAAAACCTCTGGAGGTTTGAGTGAGTTCTCCAGTTGGCTAGAAGCTCCCTCCCTCTCCCCTCCCCCATCCTCTCCTTGTACCCCCCAGGGCACCTGCAGTTCCCAGTGTCTCCCTTTCCCTTGGCATCCCACAAGTAGCTGTTGCTGGGAGGGGAAGCAAGCTGGTGGAACAGCTGTGCATAGGGGCCTGCCTCTCCCAGAGACAGATTAACACTGCTGACATAAAAGCCAAAGTGGAGGCTTGAATGTCAATCATCAGAAAAATAAATATCTCATAATGAGTACTTAAAAGGAGGGGAAAAAATTTGGCAGCTTTGGGGTTTGAAAGGTTTTCTGTGAGAGGGCTGACCACCCCACTGCTCTGCTTAACCCTTTAATCTTAGCCTCCCCCGTAATTAACTGTGTCAACATGTGAATGACATATGTCTTTAAACCAGCAGCCAGCTCATACTTGTTACCTTTTTAGAATAACTTTATGTATCAGTAATTATGCTTTTTTTTTGGAAGCCTGTGAACAAACTACCTGGGATATATTTTTGGAAGCAGGCTAGTTCTTCCAAGGAAAAGTCCAAGTAGTCAGTCAGTCAGTCAACAAACATATATTTATTAAGCACTTACTATATGCCAGGTGGTTGATCTATTCCATTTTAATTCCATCCTCTCAAACCTTCGATGGGAGAAGCTTCTACCCCAGGATACCTTCTTTCTCCTGTTCCTCTCAAATGCGCTATGAGCAAGGCTCTATGGGAAGCTACAAAGATACAAACATTTGAGGTAAGAAATCATTGTGGAGAGGGGGCCCACCTGTCTCATCAACACTAACAACAATTGTTGACCAACAGCCACCAATAGGCATAGGAGCCCCAAGAGTGGTGGCACCTCCCTAATCCTGTATCCAGCCCAGCCCTCACCGCCAGCTGGGGAAGCAGCTCCCATGGAGAAGAAGCCAGCCATCCCCACCAACAACCAGCTAACTGCTACAACCAGGGCAGGCAAGTCAGCCCATCTACAGCTAGCTGCAAGGCACCATGAGGAAGAGACAGGAAGCAGCATGTGCCAGACAAGAAAAACAACCATCACCACCACCCACCCTGCTCACCATTTCTCCTCAGATCCTAATAAGGACAGTCCAGTATTCTAAACGAAGAGCCCAGGCAGTAGCCAAGCTTTAAGCCCAATGCTCTTGGACATCATCTTGGGGAGTAACTCTTGTGGCAATGTGGCTTGGCAACTTCTTGTAAAGATGCTACAGGCATAGAGCCTTAAGACCCAGAAAAGAGTGCTCTTGCCACCAAAGTCCTTGGCACTGTTTAACGTCAGGAATTGATATGATTTTTATCAGTGGAGATGACATCAAGGAAGAAGCATGCCTTTCATGTGACTTGAGGATGAAGCTTTCCACCTGTATTGTGTCTCCATTAGATTGTAAACTCCTCGAGGGCACAAAATGTCTTACTTTTCTATTTGTATCCCCAGAACCTAGGGCAGTGTTTTTGCAAAAGTTATTGAGTCATATTACTTCATTCATTCATTCAAGTCAGTCATTTATTAAATGCCTTCTGTGTGCCAGTAATACCAAGATGATTAAACAGTCTCTACTCCTAGGGAGTTTACAGTCTAGTAGGAGAGACAGGCATAGACCTAATTAATCAAAGATTTCTTCTTATAAGTAATTAGATTAGAAGCAAAGCTGACCTAACTGTCTTAAGAGAGGCATCATCCAAGTTCTGAAGTACACTTGGAGATCCAGAGCACTACAATGTGATGTTCCCGAAAGATTGCAAGACTTTGAGGCAAAAGTGACCTGAGTTTTAATTCCAGCTCTGACACCAGCTGCGTGACTCCTGGCAAGTCACTCTATCTCTCTAATCATCAGTTTCTTTAGCTGGAAAATGGGAAAATGATACTTGCACTACCTTGCAGAGTTTCTGTAAACTTTTTTAAAATCTATTTTAAATTTTTAATGTTCATTTAAAAGAAATTTGAGTTCCAAATTTTTCTCCCTTCCTCCCCTTTCCCCTCCTTAAACTGGTAAGTGATTTAATATAGAGTATATATGTGCAATCATGTAAAACATAGCTCCATATTAGTCATGTTGTAAAAGAAGAAACATACCAAAAGAAAAAAACAGAAAAAGTAAAATGAAAATGGTATGTTTCCAACTATATTCAGACCCCATCAGTTCTTTCTCTGGATGTGGGCAGCTTTTTCCATCATGAGTCCTTTGGAACCATCTTGATCACGGTCTTGCTGAGAAGAGTTAAGTCATTTATAGTTGATCATTGCTGCTACTGTGTATAATGTTCTCCTGGTTCTGCTCATTTGACTTTTTTTTCACATTTCACTCATTTTCATTTTTGTTCATGTAAGTCTCTCCAGGTTTTTCTGAAATCTGCCTGCTCATTATTTCTTGTAGTACAATAGTATTCCATTACATTCATATGCCACAACTTGGTCAGCCATTCCCCAATTGATGGGCATCCCCTCAATTTCCAATTCTTTGCCACCATAAAAAGAGCTGCAATAAATATTTTTGTATGTACGGGTCCTTTTCCCATTTTTATGATCTCTTTGGGATATAGACCTAGTAGTGGCATTGCTGGATCAAAGGGTATGCACAGTTTGATTGCCCTTTTGGCATCTGGAAGATCATTAAGAGAAATAGGTAGAAATGTGAATTGTTATTATTTTTATTTCTAGCCTCAGGGATTGAATGTGAAAATGAGATTTTTGGGTGTTGGTTTGTTTAACCTGCAGTGTATCAGCAATGATTACTTATTGAGAGAAGTGGTATGGAGGACATGAAGGACATATATGACCACAAAGGGAAGCAAGAAGGCATCCTCTCTGAACTTCTATCTGTTAAAATCCTTATCTTTATTCAATACCTAGTTTGAATGCCACTCCCTACACGGAACTTTCCTCGATCTCCTCAACCAAAAGTGTTCTCTCTTAAATGTTTTTCTAAAAATTTTTTCCTAAATTTTCCTAATTTTTTTTCTAAATTTTTCCCCTAAAACTCATTGTGCAGATCTTTTCTTTTTGTTCTTATAATATTCTATACTATAAAAGGGGATAATAATAACATCTACTTCACAGAGTTGTTGTGAAGATCAAAAGAGCTAATATTTGTAAAGTGCATAGTAGGTGCACATAGTAGGCACACAGTAGGCTTAATAAATGCATATTCCCTTCCCTCTATCTTGATGTAGTCCCAAGTGTTATATTCTCTCTTGGTTGTGTTGTATTCTGTGCTGGAGTGTTGTATACTATCTTGGTGTATTCTCGAGTAGGCATAATCTTCTCACGTTGGTACCCTGTGGAGGAAATATTTAAATCTGAGTACTGGGAAGTAAGGGGAAACATCTTCTCCCCAGAAAAAGTAACCTTAGAGGTCAAAGAAACAAAACTACAGTATCGTGTAAATAAAGACCCTCAGTCTGGCAAGAACAGGATGAGCCTGCTTGATCCCATCTTGAAGAAGGTTTCCAGTATCATAGAGATTTCCAGGACGTTCTGGTAAGATTAACAACAGAGAAAACATCTCCCTGGAACAAACCTGATCTTTGGCAACTACAGAGACTCTGAGAAGGTTAACATTTCCCCCGCACATCATTTGACAGCCTGTCCCTATTATTCATTCTCCTAAATAAAGTGGCTGAGCAGCCTGATAGGCTCCTTTTACTGCCCAGAGCATCTTTTTCAGTCTGCGTAAAATCCTATATAGGTGTATATCTCCCTTTGTTCGATGCATTGCTATCTACCTGGCAACACTAGGTTGAGGAATTCTCCATCAGCCTCCACCAACTATCATATTATTTTGTGCATGGTAGATACAAATGTTTGTTGAATTGAATTATGGAAAGAAATGGATACTAGATGGACAGTCTGAGGGTTGCACTGAAATATTAAAGGAACCAGAGGGAATCCTTTGTCTGGTGAGGCTGATTTAGTAAGGAGGACTAAGAAGGTGTGGAGAAAATATTCATTATGTTTATAGGATCTTGGCCTTGAATCTGTAAGAGACTTTGGAGGCCATCTGGTCCAGCTTCCTCATTTTGCAGATGAGGAAATTGAAGCCTAGTTCAAGTGCACACAGCTAGTAAATTTGTAAAGCCGTGATTCAAACCCAGGTCTTTTGCCTGCAAAATTAGTGCTCATTCTACAGTACCATGATGAGAGCACAAGCCACTGGAGTATATTTGACATTATTTTGCATAGAATATTTATCCCATAATTTGGGGCTTGTCTTCAAATATTTCCTGCCCTGAACAGACTTGGGAATGCTCAATATCTATTGTAGTATAAGAAATGACAAGCAGGATGATTTCAGAAAAACCTGGAAAGACTTACACGAACTGATGCAAGGTGAGATTAACAGAACCAGGAGAACATTGTACACAGAAAGCAATATTGTACAATGGCCAGCTGTGAATGACTTAGCTATTCTTAGCAAGGCAACAGTCTAAGGCAATTCCTGAAGGACTTACGATGAAAAATGCCATCGACCTCCAGAGAAAGAACTGATGGAGTTTGAATGCAGATCAAAGCATACTTTTTTAGACTTTACTTTTCTTATTGTTTGTTCTGTGTTTTATTTTACAACATGACTAATATGGAAATATGTTTTGCATGACCGCACATATATAACCTGTATCAAATTGCTTGTTTTCTCAATGTGGGGGAGGGGATAGAAGGAGAGAAAGAATTTGGAATTTGAAATTTAAAAAGCAAATGTTAAAAAAAATGCTCAGTATCAATTCACTGAAGAGACTGATACACAATAGTGAAAATTCAATCAGGCATATTAACACTTGTCTTACAGTATAGTGTAGTGGGATGTATATGTGCACACCCCTGACTAGGGAAGATCAAGTAGCTTTGTTTCCTTGGTTGTGATAGGAGCTAATTAACATTTCATAACATTCAGCAGGGAGGGAGGAGAGAAGTGATGACACTGTAAAGACAAATAAGACCAATTTGCAAATCAAATATTTTATTCCAATTCAGTGTTTTGCTTTCCCTAGAATGTGCACTTCCTTTCTCCTTAAGTGTATATCCTGCTTCCACTCCCAGTCTTACCCATCCCAGGCTATTTCTCCTTGAAACTTTCCCAACCACTGCAGCCAAAAGTGAACTCTCTCCTCTGAGCTGCACTTTCTCTTTGGCAATAAATGATATACTACCATATCACTTCTCTTGAATGGCTGTTAACTCTATATAATATATATCTTAGCTTCCCAACTAGATTATAGATTCCTTGAAGGAGTATGCCTTATTCTTCTTTGTCTGATCCTTGAGGGCAAGATGGAGAGATGTCGACTAGATAACAGTATAATTACTATCCTAACTGGTTGAAGGACCAGACCCAAAGGGTAGTGATCAATGTTTATTTGGGCAGCACTCTCTGGTAAAGTACTACAGGGATCTTTCTTTGCTATTTTTATCAATGACTTATATAAAGGCATGGATAGCATCCTCAGTAGGTCTACAGATGACACAAAGCAGAGACAAGACTAATAAGATTAAATTAATAGGGACAAAAGCAATATACTATCAGAAAGCCTCATGTATGTCCTATTCCAGTACTTTACTGTGAAATGAAGTAAGCATGATGTAGTGGAAAGAACAGTGGTTGTCAAATAACTGAACCTGTGTTTAAATCCCACCTCTGCAACTTACAATCTGTATGACTTGGGACAAGTCACTAAAATTTGTTGAGCCTTGATTTAAGTGAGAATGTGCAGCAAATTACATTTAAGGACCTCTTTATCTAGGATCCTGTGACCCTGGATCCTAGTGCCATTCAAAGTCCTCCAAGAAGGGGAGCTAGGTGGCACAGTGGATAGAGTACAGGACCTGGAGTCAGAAAGACTCCTCTTCCTGAGTTCTAATTGAGCCTCTGACACTTACTAGCTGGGTGACCCTGGACAAGTCACTTAATCCTGTTTTCCTCAGCTTCCTCATTTATAAAATGAGCTGGAGAAGGAAATGGCAAAATCACTCCAGTATCTTTGCCAAGAAAACCCAAACTGAGGTCACAAAGAATTAGACGTGACTGAAATGACTGAACAGCAACAGCCAAAGGTCTTCAAAGACTGTCCTAGTAGAGCATAAGTGTTTGCAAGTTCTACCAAGTTAGACAGACTTTGAATACCAATCCAATAGCAGACCATCCCACTGTCCAAGGTCCAGTTTACCTTCATCATTGCCATGCTACCCAAGTTTGACCCTAAAGAAATTAAAGTCATATTTTTAAGCTGCACTGGTGACAAAATCGGTGACATCTGCTCTGCCCTTTACCACAATGGGTCCATTGGGTTTGTCTCCACAAAAGGTTGCTGATAACACTGCCAAGGCAATTGGTGACTGAAAGGGCTAAGACTCACAGTGAAACTTACCATTCAAAACAGTCAGGCCCGAATTGAAGTTGTGCCTTCTGCCTCAGCCTTGATCATCAAAAGCCTAAAAGAGCCTCCCCAGGACAGAAAGAAGAAGAGAAATATTAAACATAGCAAAAATGTCGTTCTTGATGAGAATAGCAACATACTCAATAGCTGAGGCACTGATCTCTGGCAAGAGATTTCTTTGGATTCACTAAAGAGATGCTTGGGATGGCCCAGTCTGTAGACTGAAACATTGACAGCAGACATCAATAGTGGTATTGTGCAAGGTCCAGCTGGATCCTACCATTGAAAGACTATAAAGAGTAGAGGCTCAAGCTTATGGCAGTAGAGAAGAAACATAGCCAAAACACCTCAGAGGGTTCTAGAACTCTGATGTGGCCTTTTTGGCTCTAGAGTTCGCCAGAACTTATTTGTTTCAACTGAATTGATCTAAGTCTTCATGAATTGAAGCTTAGTGTTAAAATTGAGGAAAATGATTATCATTTTCTGTATACTTCCTGGTTAGACTAGTGTATCACTTCTGGTTCAATATTTTAGGAAAGACATTGATAAGTTGAAAGAGAGCATCAAGACAAGAGCAACCAAGATGTTAGAGACTAAAAACCATTCGTTTATTCATTCCTTCATCCAAAAAGCATGTATTAAGCACCTACTATGTGCCAGGTGTTGTACTTAGCCCTGGGAATACAAATATAAGCACAAAGAAAAGTAATCCCTATCCTGAAGAAACTTATATGCTTTTATTTAAAGTAAATAATATTTTATTTTTCCGATTACATGTAAAGACAATTTTCAACATTCATTTTTCATAAGATTTGGAGTTTTCAATTTTCTTTCCCTTCTTCTCTTCCCTCCCCCTCCCCAAGAGAGCAAGCAATCTGATCTAGGTTATACACATGCAATCATATAAAACATATTTCCACATTAGTCATGTTGTGAAAGAAGAAACAGAACAAAAGGAAAAAATGAAAAAAACCCAAAGAATATAAAAATAGTATGCTTTGATCTGCATTCAGATTCCATCAGTTATTTCTCTGGATCATTATGAGTCCATGATGAGTTTCCGTCATGAGTCTTTTGGAATTGTCTTGGATCATTGATCATCACACAATGTGGCTGTTACTGTGTACAATGTTCTCCTGAATCTGCTCACTTCACTTTGCATCAGTTTATGTAAGTCTTTCCAGGTTTTTCTGAAATCTCTTGCTCCTCATTTCTTACAGCACAATAGTATAAGTAGTTTATATTCTGATGGGAAAGACAAAGAAAAGGAAGTTGTAAAGGGTGGGAAGGGGATGAGTAGGGGAATTAAGAAAGTGGTGAGTGTAGGCTGAAGAGGAATGAAAAAATGGTGAGACACAACAGGAAGCCCTGGAAGTAACCTTCGAATCAGAGAAATATGTAGCCTGGGTGGAGAATACTTTCAGTATCTGAATTCCAGGAATGAGTGAGCTTCCATGATGAAGAGGTTTCTGGGGCATATTAGAGAAAACCTAGAGTGCAACCTAGAATTGAGGATATGAAAACAAAAGGTCCTGGCCCTCGAGGAGTTTACATTTTAACAGCAGGTATACAAAGAAAGACATACAGAATAAATATATTTTTAAAAATACAAATAAGTACAAAGCAGTTAACTAGAAGGTTATTTGGGAGGAAGGCCACTAGTAGTTGAAGGGGTCAGGAGGGGCAGTACTTGAGTCTTAAAGGAAGAGAAGACTCTACAAGGCCAAGGTGAGGAATCAGTGAATTCCACTTCAGATTCAGGGCATGACCAGTGCAAAGGCATGAAGACCAGACATAGGGCATCGTGTATGAAGAACAGAGAGACGGCCAGTTTTGCTGCATCACAGAGTGTAAGAGAAGACACAAAATACAATAAGCCTGGAAGGATAAGCTGGAAGCAAGGTTGTAAAGGGTTTTAAAAGCTAAAGAGAGGGATTTCTATTTTGATCTAGAGGTTATATGTAGAAGATTGCTTTCAATGGGGGTGTCATTGGAGATTTTGAAGTGGAGGCTCAATAAGCATTCAGGGTTGTAAGATTGTAGAGGCAGCTAGGAGGTGCAGTGAATGTGTAGAATGCTATGCCTGGAGTCAATAAAACCTGGGTTCAAATTCAAATTCAGTCTCAAACACCTTACTTCCTATGTGACCCTGGGCAAGTCACTCAGCGTTTCCTAAACTCAGTTTTTTCCATCCTTGGAACTCTCTTCCTCCTCATCTACACTTCCTAGCTTCCCTGGCTTTCTTAAGTTTCACCTTCTCCATCAGCCTTTCTTTGTCCTCCTTAACCTTAGTGCCTTCCTCCTGAAACTACCCTCAATTTTCCTGTCCATGTCTTGTTTGTACAAAGTTGCTTGCATGTTTTCTCCCTTATTAGCCTGCAGACTCCTTGAGAGCACGGACTTTTCCCCGCTTTGTTTGTATGCCTACAGCTATAACTTCCTAGAGCTTCCTTCCTTCTTTCTTCCTTCCTTCCTTCCTTCCTTCCTTCCTTCCTTCCTTCCTTCCTTCCTTCCTTCCTTCCTTCCTTCCTTCCTTCCTTTCTTTCCTCTCTCCCTTCCTCCTCCTCTCCCACATTCCCTCCCTCCTCTGTCTCCCTTCTCTCCCTCTGTCCACATAAGGAATCATACCCTCACCTGTGGGTGCTCTGCCCAAAGGAATATAAGTTTTGATTGTGGAAATCTGGCAAAGTATCTTGGGGTTTATGGCTGGATTTCTTTTTGAAGGAGCATGCCTTCAATCCAAATTGCTCTAGCTTTCATTGATTGGCCAATAATAGGTCCCAGTCCCAGCCTCATTTGGTTATCGTTTGGGCTCTGATGGCTCAGAGTGAGAGTAAATAGCAATTGTTTCTGTTGCAGTCAGAAACCCTGAGGGTCTTCCCTTACCAGATTAATATTTTTTTTTTGACTAGGTAAAAGAGGCCATTTTTTGCCTCATTTCTTACCTAACCTTAATCACTGAATGGGTATTGCTTTAGACAAACTGAGACTTGGCAAAGACCTTAGCTTAAAAAGGTCAAGATCTCCCACTGCTTCCAGCATCATCTCCAGTCGTCCTGATTCATATCTTGCCACTGGATTCCGATTGGCTATGGAGGAGACAGTGAGGCTGGTGACTTTGCACAGCCCTGCCTCACTTAAATCCAATTCACTTGCAAGTCATGACATCACCTTCCTGATGTCATGGTCTTCTTCAAGAATGAAAGACAAACAATGAACAAACAAAGGAGAGCTATAACACAGTGCTTAGTACATAGTAGGCACTTAATAAATGCTAGTCAATGACTACCTCACAGGATACTTTTGGGGACCAAATGAGATAACATTTGTAAGTCATTTTGTAAAGTGCTATATGAATGCTATTTATCTTCTTAGGGATCTATCTGAGGTCCCTTCTAACTCTGAGATTCTGAGATTATATGACTGCACTTCTCACAGCAGGATACAGCAGGAACTCAATAAATATTTGTTCATTGAATGTCATTTATTTTTACTTTTATTTTTTCCCAGCCTCAGTTATCTGACAGATTACTCCTTGGTTCTGCAGAGTTCCATGTCCTCAGGATTCTGAGGGCTGGTCTCTACATGGGTTGCTGTGACTCCTCAGGGAAGAGAGAACACACTTCTTCATCAAGTTTGTATGAAGGAGGGAGAAAACTCAATTCCTCCTGCCCGGGATTGTCACAGGTCACAGGCTTTTTCTTTTTTCTGTTATATTTAAAAATTGTGACAATGATAATGGGGGCAGCTAGGTGTCACAGTGGATAGGGTTGGATAGTGGATAGAGCATTGGACTTGGAGTCAGGAACACTCATCTTCCTGAGTTCAAATCTGGTCTCAGACACTTAATAGTTATGTGATCCTGGGCAAGTCACTTAACCCTGTTACCTCAGTTTCCTCATCTGTAAAATGAGCTGGAGAAGGAAATGGCAAACTACTCCAGTATCTCTGCCAAGACAACCCCAAATGGGGTCGGAAAGAGTCAGACATGACTGAAACAATTGAACAACAACAAAATCTATCTCTATACTAACACCCAATTATAGAATGGTAATCATCGAAACAACCTGGTGCTGGCTAAGAAATAGAGTGGTGGATCAGTGGAAAAGATTAGGTACACAATGCACAGTAGTAAATGACCACAGTAATCTAGTGTTTGATAAACCCAAAGACCACATCTTTGGGGACAAGAACTCATTATTGGACAAAAACTGCTAGGAAGACTGGAAAACTATGGCAGAAACTAGATATAGACCAACATCTTACACTGTATACCAAGATAAGGTCTAAATGGGTAGAGATTTGGACATAATAACAAATTAGGAGAGCGTGAAGAATAGTTTACCTGTCAGATCTATGGATAAGGGAAGAATTTATGATCAAACAAAAGATAGAGAGCATTATGTGATGTAAAATGGATTATTTTAACTATATTACAAAGGTTTTGCACAAACAAAACCAACATAACCAAAATTAGAAGGAAAGCAGAAAGCTGGGGGAAATTTTTTTTTACAGCCAGTGTCTAGGATAAAGGCTTCTTTTCTCAAATTTATGGAGAATGGAGTCAAATTTATAAGAATACATGTCATTCCCCAATTGATAAATGGTCAAAGGATATAAACAGATAGTTTTCAGAAGGAGAAATCAAAGCTATCTACAACCAAGTGAAAAAATGCTCTAAATCACTATTAATTAGAGAAATGTAAATTAAAACAACTCTGAGCTACTACTACTCCACACTTAATCAGATTGGCTAATGTGATACAAAGGGAAAATGACAAATATTGGAGGGGATGTAGGAAAATTGGGACACAAATGCATTATTGGTGGACTTGTGAACTAATCCAACCATTCTGGAGAGCTATTTGGAACTATGATCAAAAGGTGATAAAATTATGGAAAACCAGCAATACCACTACTAGGTCTGTATCATGTAGGTCCTTTTCCCTTTTTTAAAAAATCGGAAAAGGACCTACATGAACAAAAATATTTGTAGGAACTCTTTTTGTGGTGGCAAAGAATTTGAAACTGAGGTGATGTCCTTCAATTGGGAACGGCTGAACAAATTGTGGTATATGATTTAATGGAATACTATTGTGCTAATAGAAATGATGAGCAAGATGATTTCAGAAAAACCTGGGAAGAGTTACATGAACTGATGCAAAGTGAAGTGAAGAGAACATTGTACATAGAAATATCAATATTGTACGATGATCCATTATAAATCACTTAGCTATTCTCTGTAATGCAATGATCCAAGACAATTCCAAAGGACACGTGATGAAATATGCTATTTACTTCCTCATGGACTTTGAATGCAGATCAAAGCATATTATTTTTTTCACTTTATTTTTTGTGGGTTTTTTTTCATCTGATACATTTTGCATGATTGCACATACATAACCTGTATCAAATTGATTATCATCTCAGGGAGGGGTAGGAGGAGAGAGGCAAAGAATTTGAAACTCAAAATTTTTGAAAATGAATGTTAAAATTGTGTTTATATATAATTGGGAAAAAAAATAAAATATTGTTAAAAACAACAACAACAACAAACTATAGTAACACCCTGTGAAAGAACAGCAGAAGCGATTAAAGACCCATTTCAATGATTGGAGTCATCTTATCCTTTGCCTACTTATGAAAAACAAAATTAATATACAAACAAGTTCCTTTATCTACAGAGGGGTCACAAGGACATTATAGTGTAGTAAAGAGAACACTAGATTAGGGGGTCACATGACCTGATTTTGAATTTTATCTCTGCTACATACTATCTTTGTGACCTTGGACAAGTAATTCAACCTCTTTAGGTCTTTAATTCCTCATCTGTAAAATGAGATGATTGGACCAAATGACCTCTAAGTCCCTGCCAGCTCTAAGTTTTTAATGTTATAGGTCCACGATTGACCTAAGGCTCTGGGATACAATGCAATTCAAATTTAGTCCAATAAATATTTATATAAAACATTATAGGAGATAAGTACAAGAGAATCCAAAGTTTGGATGTATTGACATTCTTCCTGCCCTCTTTGAGTTTACTATCTACAAGTATCTCTTCAAATATTTTTTAATGTTATTAAAATTTTGTCTAAGTTTCTCTTTTGCCCAGCTACTTCCTATTTTGGTTTATCATTGTATTAAATGTTACATTAAGTTAAATTAAAGTAAATGTTGCAGTAAATGTATTATCATTGTATTAAATATTTCATTATAATGTTGAGCATCCATATTAACAACTTTTACTCAAGAACTATTTCCAGGTAAATTAATTGATCTCAACACAATATAGTCATAACACTATTTCAGTCTCTCTGTTTATGTCTCCATCAGAAATTTTTTTCCTTTCCTTCTCATTTACTTTTCCCTCATGTAATTGTAGTTACTATGTGCTCCAGTCTTTGATTCTACTTTTCATGATTTATATTACTTCATAAAAGTCTTTCCAGATTTCTTTGTTTGTTGGTTTGTAAAGACATCGTATTATTACATAACTTTAATATGCCCCAAATGACTTAACCTTTCCCTTTTGTTGAACATTTAGGTCTTGCTTCTATTTTTTGAAATTATAATCAGGGGTGTCCTGGAGCCAGCTGCTGCCTGAGAATGCATGAGTGTGAAATTTTCAGTTTGAGTATTTACATGGCAGAATCAGCAAGCATTATAAACCAGGGCTTGGTTTATTGTTTTTTTTTGGTTTCCTAGACTTAAGAAAGGGATGGAAAAATGTTAATAATTCAGATTAAACTTAAAAGTGTGTCCTGTGTACAATTATTCCCCCTTGAGAGTCAGTTTTTAAACATTTACCAGTACACAAGCTGCTACTTACCTTGTGTTAATAGTTATTTGTATACATTCTCTATCCCTATCCACCCTCCAGCAGAATAGAAGCTCATTGAAGGAAGAGACTGTGCCATTTTAATCTCTATGTGGCCAGCACATAGCATAATGCCTTGCATATGGTAGACATTAATCTTTTGCTGAAAACATACACAATTAATTAGACCTCACAAGATGACTGCATCAGAGAGGTGTAAGTTTTGATCTCTAAAATTCCTTCCAGCTCCAAGCTTATGAGCAAATATGAGTAGGAACTATGGAGGGGCACAAGAGTGAGGAGAAAGGTCTGGTTGGCAAAAAATTGGCTTTACAGGGTAAATAGCTTTTTCTCCTTCAGGCTCTCATTCAGCAACCCTTTTTTGTTTCTCCTAAAACACAGATGATCTTGTGAAATGTTAAAGGGGCAGATTTTGGAGTGAGAATACATATATACACACATATATATACAGGTCATGATCAATTAATTGCAGATGTACTTAGTAACACATATGCTAAAACCTTGGTTTCCTACCTGCACATAGAGATGACTCCATAGAATGCATGCTTTTGCAGGCTGCCTTTGATTTAGAGAAGTAGGGATTAAAATCAGTAACTCCTCTTACTCCAGTAAGAAACATCTTGAATGCACCGAGGCATGGGAGATAAGAGCTGCGAGCTGTGAACCATTCTGGAGCAGAGGAATGGCTTGTGAAGACAAACAAGTTTTGAAAATGACTTCTGACAAATACTGGGCTGTATGGGAGATTGTCTGTTTTCACACTGTTTGGTGATCTTTGACCTGAACATACCACTTAAGGTCACACTGACATCAAAAACCACATTCAAAAGAATTCTTTCCAACAGCAGGTACTTACTGACCTAGATTAAGTTGCCTCAAATGTCAAAAGCCTAGATGAGAGAAGCTAAATTTGACCCAAATGACTTGGGGCATAAACTGTGACCAAAGAAATCGTATCACATCATACATCGCAAAGAAACCCAAGGCAGAAATTGGAAGGATAAAAGGGAAACTCAAATTTTTGTGACTTGGGGGGGAGGGGTCTCACTACAATGAATATTCTCACATTGGATCTGGTGGAAATAAGGCTGAGTTTCAAACTGAGGGGGTGCTCTGGTGCAACCATGCTTTATGCTCTGTTTTTTTTAATTGAAGAAAAAGGGAGTTGAAAAGAAGGCAGACAAATTCATTTGCACTTGTTAGTTTCAGACTTTTATACTATCTTAAAGAGCATCTAGTTTGTAAAAATAATAGTCTACAAAACATTGAATATAAAAAAATTATGTTAGGATACCGAAGACTATTTCCATATGCATTCCATCAAAAAAGATGATCAAGATGAGATCAAGATGAAAATATTAATTATAGACAATAAAAAGAAGGCAGAGGATTGATAGACATCATTAAAGCACATGACAAACAGGTTTTTTAAAACTACAGGAATCCTTTTAAAATAGGTAGAACAATTCACTAAGTAATAGGGAAGGCTCGTAACAGTTATATGCCCTTGAATCTGTCAACACCAAAAATTCCTCCTGATGAAGCCTGTTAAACAATATCCAAAAATGGAATAAAAAAACCTCTCCATGGGCAACATCCACATGTGTCTGTACAACCAACCACTGTCTTCACTTTCTTGATTCGCTCATTCCCCTCAGTCTGTACCCAGAAGGGTGCAATGGTTTCCCAAACAAGGTGGTGGCTGTTTTACAGCTAACTCTCTCAGGATTCTAGGGGTAACTCTTGGACGGCTACTATTGCACACTAAAGCTCTGGAGCCCACACCACTGTACTTCTCATTTGACCAATCAGCCAGTTGACTTTATTAACTCTTAATCAAAGCATTTAATGAACTGAAGACAAAGCAAGAACTTATGAGAGTGTGACATTCCACTCATAAATCCATTGATTGGTGTACTTTCTCAACAATGCATCTAGTGTCCTCGAGGGAGAATTAACATAAACTGTGAGGCGCAGATATAGGGAACACGGGTCCAGAGCAACTACAAATCTGAAAATACAGATCTTTTATTTTCCTCAGTAATAGTCCATACAAAAAATGTCATTGCTAGGCATTGCATTGGTATTGGATAGCTGCTAAACTGAGTTGCTTAATGGCCGGACAGCTCCACTGCTAAAGCGGGCTGCTCCTCTTTGCTATCGAGGTCATGTTGTGCTCATTCCAAAAGGGCAGAAACACTTAGCCTGAGACTTCAAAGATTTACCACTTCTCACCTCTGAGAGGGGTGGAACCTAAGAGGCAACAGATAGAAAAGAGAGAGGTAAAGGCAGCTTTTCTAGACAGTAGGTACAAGTGTAGAGAAAGATAAAATATTTCTTCCTCCAGGCTCTGAGGTCGGTTATTAAACCCCCCAAAGCAGAGTCACTTCACTGAGAACCCTCATTTCTAATTCATACTGACTGACCAAAGCCTCATTTATGCTACCTAAACAATAACTAGGCAAGGTATATTTGTTCAATAATCTCAAAATCGTTCTAGGGTTCAGTGTTCCCAAGCTTTAAATTCCAAAGTTCTCCTACAGGACACTGTAGTTCTCTTTACCTTCAGAAAGGGCCTTGTCTCTGATGGTTATTTTTGTAGTTCTCCTTCCCCCAATATACAAGTCTGACATTTTACTTTCTTTTTGCCCCTTTCAATTAGCAAAATTGTCAAATTATGAAAAAGGCATTTTGTTTTATACAAGGAAACAGTGGGGACAGCGCATCACATGACTGCAGCTTACAAAAAAAAATTAGCATCTAATGAATACATAAGGAGATTTGACTTGGTGGCTAGAACTCTGTATCAAGAATTCTTTCATGAACTGATAGATGACAAATCCCCACACTACAAATATAGACCTCAAAATATTACAGAGAACTTGACCAATAAACTGTTCTGGAATCAGAATATTATCACAGATTAGACTGTTAAAATTGCCTATTCATCATAAAAACTTAACACTGTTTTAAAGAGATGTCACCAGCCCGATTATTCATAATTTCCAAGTTACTTGGCATGAAAAGAGACCCAACAGAGATCAAAACCATCTGGCCTAGGAGAGGTATATATTATCCTTGTCATCCTGTATGCTAATGGAGATGGACTTCAGAGACTGAACCATTTTCCTAAAACTTTTTATTCAACTACACAAAGCATTTCTTTTACCTGCCTATACAAAGGGCTTTAGAGTATAGAATGTAAATAAACAATAGCAGTGTAGTGACTTCTCCTAGTACCAGTGGCTTGCTTTGACTGGTTAGTGCTCTTTCTGAATGAACTCCAGTTTTGGCTCACCAGTCAATGAAACATCCACTTCTTCACCAGATGTTTAGATGACTCAAACCAGTTATAGAATGTCAGTATGTGTTCTGAACCAAGCAGTAGGGTCCTTCCAGGACCTTCCCAGAAGCACTTTCCCCAGTCTCTTCCACAAAGGCTGGCAGCAGGCGAAAGGATGGAGATCCCACCGGCCAGGCCCATGTAACAATCATAATAGCATCAACCTACAGGTATATTGTTCTTATTCTTTACATAGTGCTTTCCTATGAGATATTAATATATAACATATAAATATATGATACATAAAGATATAAATAAATAAAACTTAATGAGATATAAATAAGTACAAATGTAATATTATCCCCATTTTAGAGATGAGGAAACGGAGACTGTATAGGTACAGTGACTTAGCCAACATCACACTGCTGAGAAGCATCAGAGCTAAGCCCTGAACTCTTGTCTTATGACAAAAGTGCAGTGCGTTTTCTATGATCAATCAACCAATAAGCATGACCCTACATTTCCTCTTCCCACAGTGTGTTTATATGTAGAATTTTGTGCAAATTGTTTGCAGTAAAGAAAAGAAAACTGAGTCTACAGGACTCCTTGCTGTTAGGCTGAAATCTCTATGCGCCCTCTTACCATCAGACCACATTCTGGTTGGCTGATTGGCACTCCAGTTTGAAGTTAAAGGGGTAACAGGTCACCAAGGATAGAGTGCTGGCCTTGAAGTCATGAAGATCTGAGTTCAAATCTTGCCACTGACAGTTATTAATTGTGCGACTGTAGAAGTCACTTATTCTTTCCAAATCTCAGTTTCCTTATCTGAAAAAAAAATGGAAATAATGATACTGATACTGCTCTCTTGGCAGGATTACTGTGTTGTGTGACCTTGGGTATGTCACTTAGTCTTTCTGAGTCTCAGGTTCCTCACCTGTGAAAGGAGGATAACAATACTCATAGTACTTGCTTGGTAGTATCAAGACAATGCATATAAAACATTTACAACCTTTAAAGGGCTAGCCAACAGCAGCCATTGTTCCAGATAGTTCAAGCAGGAGGACATTGTCTGTCTCCTAGAGCTGGCTAGACAGGTTGATCATCAAATCATCGTTCCCCTCAATAGCAAAATACTTGAATTTTGGTGAGTCTAGGTTGTGGGGACTCCCTTCAATGGCGCAGGTAGTACCCTCCCCCCATGCCTTCTCATTTTGAGTCATTCCTTTCTGTCATTCCTTAAATTCTCCATCAAGAGTTGATACGACCGATATTGGTGTCCTTCCCATGGGGAACCTTTCATTGTTAGGAAAAACCATAAAAAAATCTTTTCCCAGCTCCCTAGGTTTTCAGATTGTTTACACTCTCACTGGTAGATCACAGAAGAGTGGGACTTCACCGTTCTTCGATGTGCGCCTGTCCTGTTCAAACCTGAACACAGCGTCTTGAACTTGAAAGATAAAACAGTTAAGCATGGTCTTGGTTGGTTCTCTCTCCCTACTGTGCCCCCATGTCACAAGCTGATTTAATGACTTTTGACAGTTATTTGTATAATCTGAGTTATGTGGCATCAGTGAGATTTTTCTACTGGGAAACATTATATGAGAATGTTTTGACAGCTTTCACTGAGGGGGTGATA
Organism: Trichosurus vulpecula; assembly: GCF_011100635.1. Lineage (NCBI taxonomy): Eukaryota > Metazoa > Chordata > Mammalia > Diprotodontia > Phalangeridae > Trichosurus > Trichosurus vulpecula. The sequence goes on from NC_050575.1 coordinate 191,422,000, forward strand.
TTTAATATATAACAGTTCATAAAACATCTGAGAATACCTTTAGTCCTTAGTCATGATTACCTTCAGCTGGGGGCAGGAAAGCGGTGAATTCTATTTATGCTTAGCTATCTTAGAGAAATTCATTTTTAATATAGTAAACCAAAAAATACCAAGAAAGCGGAGGGGTGTTAGGAACTGGATTCATATGCCCTGCTTTATGAACCTAGTTATGCAATTTTGGATAAGACTCTTAGTTCTCTTTAGTCTCAGTTTCTCCAATTATATAATGACAGGATAGGTCAGTCAGGGGTGGAGAATCTGTAGTCTCCAGGCCACATGTAGCCCTCTAGATTCTCAAGTGCAGCCCTTTGACTGAATCCAAACTTCACAGAACAAATCCCCTTAGTAGAAGGATTTGTTCTATAAAGCTTGGACTCCTCACTCAGGACCTAGAAGGCCACATGTGGCCTGGAGGCCTAAGGCTCCCCACCCCTGTAATCTCTAAGCTCCTTTTCGCTCCTTTTCAGCCTGAATCCTGTGATCCCATGAATTTATTAACAATTAGAACTGTGGGAGGAAAAAAAAGTTTGTCTGGTGAGGTAGTGAGCTTCCTGTCCCTGGAACTCCCTAAAGCAAAGGTTAAGCCCTTTCCTCCATCAGGTAGGGTGGGAATGGGACTAAAATATCTCTGCCCTTTCTTTCCACACCAAAAATTCCATGACTTTGAAACTTTTTTTTGGCAGAAATAAAGAACATTTCAGGTATTTGTTTATATAAGTTGTTGATAACATTTGGAGGATGGTTTGGTTTTTTTTTTTTTAATAATTAAATGAGGTCCTGAAATGCCACTAAGAGCTTCCTCTGCTGCTGATTTTACTGAATCGATATTTTTTAAAATCCCTAAGTCAACGAACTATCTCTCTTTAAAATCTTACATGAAAACATACATCTCCCCCAGGCCTATACATCTTATTTTTTCTCTGTCATTGTTTGGATAATTTGTTATAGCTTTTCAAGCCTATGATTTGATGTGGTATAGCATTTTAAAGTATGACCTGTATTTTAAAAAAAAAAAGCTTTAGATTCAAAACACTGTGGGAGGAGGGACTTAGCAGGGCTTTACTCTAATAAGAAAATGCTACTCTTCATGAAGTCCTTCAAATCAAAGGTAAGAGTCAGTGGGGCCCTCAAAGATCATTTAGGGTTTCTAGTTCGATACTGAAAAAAACTGGGTCTGGAGAAGTTTGATCTACTTGCTGGAGTGTTGTTAGGCTAAAATGAGAAAATGGATATAAAGCATTTTTCAAACCTTAAAGTACTCTATGGACATGCCACCACCACCACCATCATCATCATCATCATTATAAATATGGTGATTATTAGATTTCGGTCCCCAGAAATCCTGTCCATGGTGATGACTTCATTCCCCAGTCTTGTACTGCCCTTCTCTAAGAGCTTAGGTAATATTTGCAGAGCCATTCAGGGGTGTGCTGGTAAAAGTTTAACAACCAGCCTGGAGGGGGAATGTATGCACACATTTTAAAGCTTAACCTTCATTATTAACACTTTCTCAAGTCTAGATGATCAACAAAACAAGAGATCACACTCTGACTTGTAGGGATCGTGGATATCTGAGGTGTAAATGCTCACACTGAAAATTTAACAGTGGTGGATTAGAGCTGGCTCCAGCACAACCAGGTTTCCTTGCCTAAAGTCTCACAGGAAAGAAGTAGCCCAGGTGGGATTCAAAGCCAGGGTTTCTGGCTCTAAGATGGACAGAGAATAGTCTGGAGTGAGGAGAGACTCGAGAAAAGGAGATCAGGTAGAAGGCTACTACAATAATGGAGGGAGGAGGTAATAGAGGGAGGAGGTAATGGAGGGAGGGGGTGATGGAGAGAGGAGGTGATGGAGGGAAGAGGTGGCAAAGGTCTGCACCAAAGTGTTGGCAATTTAAGAGATGTTGCAAAGGTAGATCTAACTGATGGGACTTGGTAAGAGATTGGATATGGGGAGTGGGGCGAGAGTGAGGAACATTAGACAATATCTAGATTTCAAGCCTGGGTAACTGGGAGGTTGGTGGTATCCTTCATGGTAACAGGGATGTTAGGATGAGGGGAGGGTTTTGGGAAATCCATAATGAGTTCCATTTCCGTTACACCAACTGGAACAACCACCAAGGAACTCCAAAATCATAACTTGATTCCTATGGGCGTGAGGAGGTCATTTGGCAAATTCTGCTTACCAGCTGCATCGAGTGAATCACAGGACTTAAATGCTGGTAATTTATAGAGCCCTTAGAACCAATTCATATTACAGAGTGGGAAACTGATGTTTAGAACAATGAATAAGTATAATCTGGAGCAACGTCACCCCACGGCCTTCCCCTGGATGTAGCATGTTTGAATAAGCATCTAACAGTCCTGGCCATCTCCCTCCTCCCTTTCCTTTTTGAAAGCTGTCCCCCATGTGTGATCACCATCCCTCCTTGAAATTCCTACCTCCAGCCCAAAATGGCTCAGGTGCTGCTTACTCTATAGTTCTTTTCTGATTTCCTGCCAGTTATGACCAGGCTTCCCCTCTCCCCACATTGCTGTGGACTCACACTGTTCGTATTTTGTACTTATTTATCTTTGTACAGTTGTTCCCCAGTAGAATCAGAGACTGTCTTGTTTTCATCCTTATATTCTCAGTGCCTTATATAATTCCCACTAGGCAGTCTCTGCTTAATAAATGCTTACGTACCCCTTGTCCCAAAGAGCTATGTGCATACGGCTCTCCTCATTGGCAGAGATTGATTACCGCATGCTCTGTGCCCGGGTGAGGGGCAGTGATGGTTAGAGCTGGGGAGAAGGGACATTTTTTTTTTGTTTTGTGGAGCATTGAGTAATCAACCTCCACCAATGAGGAGAGTCTTATGTAAATAGCTCTTTGAGCCAAAGGTTGACATTTATTAAGTTGAATCAATGCTTCTCATTATGTCTGGAATACTGTCTCCCTCTACTTTTTCTACTCCAGTGTCTACCTTTTGAAATCCTTTTAAAGTTCAGCCCTAAATGCCATCTGCTCCAGGAAGGTTTCCCTGATTCCCACAGTGGGTAGTGATTCTTCTCCCCACCTTCTCCCCTTCTTCATGTAGCATAACTTTACTAATTTTCATTACTTGTGTGATCCTGGGAAAGTCACCTGAACTCTCTAGGTCTCAGTTAGCTGATCTATAAAATGAGAGGCTTGGACCAGATAATTCCCAAGATCCCTTTCAGTAAAAGCCCTATGAATATATATTGTATGTATGGTAGTCATTTATATATGTATTACTCACTCTCAGATTGTGAGTTACAAGGATTTATTCACTGTACCGAGCACTTTGCAAATATTATCGTATCTGATCCTCACAACAAGCCTGGGAGGTAAGTGTTAGTATTATTTCCACTTTACAGTGGGGGAAACTGAGGCAAACAGAGACTATCCTCTGAGCAACTAGGGATTTCTGAGGACAGGGACTCACTTTTACTTAATCCTTGTTTCTCAGTGACATGCATAGTGCACTTAGGATGATAGATTTAGAGCTGAGAAGGAATCTAGAGGTCCTCTAGTCTAACTCTTTATTTTACAGATCAGGAAACTGAGGCCCGGAGAGTTTAAGTGGCTTTCTAAGGTCTTATAACTAGCAAGTAGCAGAGCCAGGGTTCGACCCCAGGCCTTCCAGTGCCAGAGCTAATTCTTTTTCCACTATACCACAACACCTTCCTTGCAAGAGTATAATACATTTTTGTTGTTGTTGTTAAATAAGCTTAAAGCCAGGACTCTAAAGCAGCATCCTGACTCCTACATCAGGGCTCTTTCCACTAGAAGGGAATACATCACTACTACTTACAGGGGAAAAAGGAGAGCACTGGTTAAATATTAAAATAATACCTTATATTCCTAAAGTATTTTACTGTCAAAGGATCACAGATTTAAAGGTAGAAGTAAACTGTAGTCCATTTTACAGATGAGGATACTGTAGCTCGGAAGGGTTGAGTCACTGGCCAGGGTTGCCTAGCTAGGAATGATAACAATTAAGATTCAAACCTACATCTCCTAACTCCAAATCCAGGGTCTTCCCATGACTTTGCTGTGCAAGAAGCATTTCTCTAAGACTAGATTTATAATTTTTGTTTGTTTTGAGCTAATCCTCTAACATTGTCCATGGGAGGGGATCTTCCTGGATGGAGATATTAAAGTTTGTAGTAAATCTGATTCTTCATTTAGCCTGACTATTCACACGGGAAAAAGCAAGTGGATGAAAGATGTCTATTGCCCAAAGTATGATATGAAGTTGGATGGACAGCCTATTGACAAGTACATATAACTGGGAAAAGCAATGCAAATGGACCAAAAAAAATGGACCTAGAATTAAATAGGAGGAGAAGGACTGTGGGCTGGCTTGTCTTCAGGAAATGGTAAAGTTCCTTTAATACTATCAAACTTCTACCAGATACAGCAACTCATCTTCTTGATACCGATATTCTGCCAATGATGTTCTGACATTGCACAGCCACCTGGAAGAAATGAAAATGATTATATACACAGAAGGCAGTGGAGAAACAATATGGCAGGCCCAGGCAGGCCACCTAACAGATCAAATGAAGTACAGTAAAAGTATGATGGGTAAATGTATGATTGAATGAGAAACTGAGCTAATCACATGACAAGGGCCAAGGATGACAGGTAGACCAGTCAGAGTGCCCCACTGGTACACTTTCCAATCTTAGAAGAAGGCTAGGCATTCTCCTAACATATTGGGTGGATCGCCTGTACTGAATTTATAGGCTGGGTAGAAATGATGGGTTGACATGGCCAAGAATCTCATAGACTGGGCAGACATTGATGGGTTGCCTTCTGCACACTTCTTCCTCAGTCTGCATTCCTTTTTATTGTTGGTCAAAATAACCAAATTGATGAGATCACAGCTCCATTTAAGCATCTGAATAAATTTAAGTTTTATAATTCTGGAAGGAGCAGGCCACTCACTGAAATGATGGGCAGTTTGCCCAACCCCTGGCTATACTAGTAGGTTCTCAGGAAACCTCAGGTACTCTCAGAAAACACGAAATTTTATCCCCAGGCTACACCAGTAAGCTCTAGGGAATCCTGGAAAACATGAATTTGTCATTGCAACTCTCCACTCCAACTTCAAAGGATTTTAAATCTCTTAAAAGGATTTACATTTAAGCCCTAGGGAATGGGGGTAAATGGGCACCTACAGAGATCTTCCCTCTAGCACAGTTTGTCAAATCTTTTTGGCTACAGACACAAACCTGAGTTTCTTAGGCTGATGGTCTTTGGTCGTAGGCTGGGAGAGAATTACTTTCTCCCACTGGACTCTGGGATATGTGGTCGGTCATTAAAACTTTCTGCAATGAGCAAAGTGCACCTAACCTACTGCCATATTCCAGGGTAGCCCAGCTTGGATATATTTCCCTGTATCTATACTAAATGCCACCTACAACAGTCTTACTCAGATACACTTCCCAGCGTCTACGCTAAATGCCATCTTGTTGTTCAATCATTTCTCATGTGTGTCCAACCCTTTGGGACCCCATTTGGGGTTTTCTTGGCAAAGATACTGGAGCAGTTTGCCATTTCCTTCTCCAGCTCATTTTACAGATGAGGAAACTGAGGCAAAAAGGGTTAAGAAACTAGTCCAGGGTCACACAACTAAGTGTCTGAGGCCAGATTTGAACTCAGGAAGAGGAGTCTTCCTGACTCCAGGCCTGGCACTCTATCCACGGTCCTGCCAAACGCCATCTACAACACTTTTACCCTGGTCCTTCCTTGTAGACTAGTTTTGTAATATATGTTTATATCCTAAAGGGGAAAAAAATGCCATGCCTTTCCTCTTAAGCTTGCCATGGCTCTTGAGGCAGGCATGCTTGCAGATCTTGGGCTCTGGTGTAGACCGTGTTTCATTGGAAAAACCGTTGAACTCTGAGGGTCCCAGGGTCCTCATCTCTAAAATGAGAGGGTTGTAATGAGGTGAACTCTAAGGTCTCTGAGCTCTGAGAGTCTACGGTTTTATAATGTTATTGCCTTGATAAAAACAGTTACAATCCATAGACGTCTTTTGTTCTTTGCTGCCTGCATTTAGCTTTAATGACAACATGCCCCATAGCGCTGGACTAACTAAATTATCCTTTCTGAAAGCAGGCCCTTTCTGTTCTCCTTTCTCTTTCTTGTTTGCCTTGGAGCCAGACTGAGCGATAATGCGAAATAGCTGCGCTCAGATTGGCAGCGGTTTCTCTCCCTCAACTCTCCATTCTAGCTCTGGGCGAAATGGAGGTGTGCGCACAACGGTGGACTTTGGGGGCAGGTCTAGGGGCCTCCCGTAGCTCCGCTTTGGTGCGGGGCCATAGATGGGAAAGAGAGAAGGACCTCTTCGAACCCAGAGATGACACATTTCCCTTTGAGCAATGGCACTAATCCCTGCTAAGGGAGAAAAAAAAAAGCAGGGGCTTTACACTCGATGACAGAAAGACAGACGCATGAATTTCTCCTGCCTGGCTTTCAGGGGCAAAGGAGTGGAAATGAAGAGGGAGAAGGAGAGAAAAGGGGTCCTCTGTGGACCCCTGAGGCTAGGCTGGAAATGCGGAGAGATAAAAATACTGTCTGACATTTGTGGGGAGCTTTAAAATATACAAAGCACCTTACATAAGTTATCCCATTTGATCCTCAGAGAAAACCTGTGGGTTAGACAAGGGAGGTATTATCCCCATTTTACAGATGAAGAAATTAAAGCTCAGAGGGGAAAGTGAGTTACCCAGTCCACATAGGTGTCAAGTAACTGAGTTGGAACTCAAACCCAGGGGATCTGACTCTAAATCCAGGATTCATTATACACACCTCGACTGTGATACTTGTCTGGATAAGGAGGCACCTTTTCTGGTCTAAAAAGTATCCTCGCAGTCCTGCGCATATGAGCTGACTTAGTTAAATAAAAGCCCCAATTTAGTTAGTCTAATGCATAGAGTCAGAGATTAGAGCTGGAGGAAGCCTAAGGATAGCCCAACTCCCTCATTTGACAGATGAGAAAACTGGGTGCTAGAGAAGATCACAAAGGCAGCGAGTGGCAAAATTGGGATTTAAACTTAGGACCTGTGACTGTGATGAGGATTCTTTACCCTGTACCACACTCTGACAATTCATCAGAGATTCATAGAAAGTTAAAACTGGAGGGAATGTTAGATCCCAGAAAATAGAATATCAGAGCTGGGTAGGACTTCAGAATATAAAAATGATGCACATTTCCCTGGAGCTATAAGAATTACAAATATTTTCATATAATAACGCTACAAGAGGAGTATACATATTTGATCTATCTTACAGATGAAGAAATAAACTCAGAGGAGTTAAGTGACTTGAAGGCAGCATCATATATATATGTATATATATATATATACATATGTATGTGTGTGTGTGTGTATATATATATATATATATATATATATATATATACACACACATACATATGTATCAGAGAGAATGCTAGATTTAGAGCCAGAGGACCTGGGTTCCAATCCTGTCTCTACTATTTACTAGCTGTGTGATATTGGCAATTCATTTCGACTTCCTGGGCGTCATTTTCCTTATTTGTGAACTGAGATGAAGTGGGGCTGGACTAGATGAAGGTTCAGGCTCCTTCTAGCTGTAGATCTATGATCCATGTGAATATGACTAGCAGGTAGCATGGGACCCAAACACAAGTCTCTTGACTTCAGGTCCAAGGTTCTTACCTTTCTGTTCTGCTTGGGTCAATCTAATGACAAAAGATTGAGATTCCCTGGCTTATAACTGGACGGAATGAAGAGTTTCTTTTTATTAACTGTAGCATTTTGTGTGACATCACTCATCTCCAAACTCAGTCAGACCTCAAGTTTTTCTACTTTTTCTAAGAGAGAAAATAGTATCAGAGGCAAGGTTGGGTATGCCGCCAAGGTACATCTTTTCAAGAGTATGACTTTCAGATTGGTCTTTGAAGTGTAAAGGTCTGTCGCATAGTTTCTTATTAAGTTTTTTCAGTCTTATCCAACTCTTAGTGGCCCCATTTGGGATTCTCTTGGCAAAGATACTGGAACAATTTGACATTTCCTTCTCCAGCATAATTTACAGATGAAGAAACTGAGGCAAACAGGGTTAAATGACTTGCCCAGGGTCACCCAGCTAGTAAGTGTCTGAGCTGGATTTGAACTCAGGAAGATGAATCTTCCTGACTTTAGGTCTGGTACTTTGCCAGCCACTGTGCCACCCAGCTACCACATAGTAGGGGTTTGTTGGATTGAAATGTATTCCTTGATAGAACAGTCTAAAAGTCATTTTTTCTTAAGTGTAATGGAAAGAGGACTCAATGTAGAGTAAGCAGACCTGGGCCCAGCAGTCTGACATCATTCCTTGCTAGTTGTGTGACCTCTAGCCACTTCTGCTATCTGATTTTCTGTTTCCTCCTCTGTAAACCTGGGGAAGGAGGGTAGGATTCGAGTAAGCTGATCTAAGGCCTCTTCCAGCTCTAAATCCTAACGATCAGAAAGCTCAAAAAATGAGAGCTTATTTCTTCTGAATACTCTTACTTGTTTAAGTGAATGTGTTTCCTCGCAACCTGTACACAACACACAGCATATTGGGGTAGAAGGGTGGGGTGCGGGGATCTCAACTCTCCTTGGCATTTTCTAGGCCTGCTGTTGGTAGTGAGTGTTTATTCAGTGTTACAGTCTCGGGTGACTGGCCCTCAAAGGAAGCCTCGGTTACCCACAATGGGGGACTTGACAAATCGTGTCCTCACATGGAATGTGACACTGCTTTCCCCTGACTCTTAGGTAAACGGATCAGCCTTAGCATGGCATGGGCAGGGCCTTGGGGCTGATAAATGACAGTGTTTGTTCTCCTGGTGAGTCAGTTCCATAACATTCTACATGGGTTCTTCCTCTCCATTGCACTGCACCAGGCTTTGTGGACCAATGCAACCGTGAAACCTCTAATCATAGAATTTACTTTAGAACTGGAAGGGACCTTAAAGGCCTTCATTTTACATATGGAGAAACTGAGGCCAGGAGAGAGGATGTGACTCACCTAAGGCCACACAGTTTGTAAAGTAGTGCCAGGACTTCCACTCCCAAGGTCAGGATTTTTTCTACTATACTTATCATTCCACTTATTTTTCTTTTAATCTCAAATGATGGTGAGGGATTCTCTCTAATGACTGACCAGATGTTGGCTACTTCAGTGATCATTTTTGTTGTTGCTATTTAGTTGTTTTTAGTCATGTCTGACTCTTTGTGACCCCATTTGGAGTTTTCTTGGCAAAGATACTGAAGTGGTCTGCCATTTCCTTCTCCAGCTCATTTTACACATAAGGAAACTGAGGCAAACTGGGTTAAGTGACTTTTCCAGGGTTACACAGCTAGTAAGTGTCTAAGGCCAGATTTGAACTCAAAAAGATAAATCTTCCTGACTTCAGGCCCAGCATTGCACCACCTATCTGCCCCTTAATGACCATAAGATCATAAAAATTTAGAGCTAGGAGGGATTGTACAGTCCAACCAGGGGTGCCCTGGTCTCAAAGGGCTTCATTAAAACCAATTGTTAAATTTTTAGTGTTAGCTTTTACACCTCAGATACCACAAATCAAGGCTTGATTTATTGTTTTGTTGATTGTCTAGACTAAGAAAGTGATGGAAAAATGTTAATATTGCATATTAAACTTGAAAGTGTGTCATGTGTACATTTCCCTCCCTCAGAGAGCTGATTGTTAAACATTTACAAACACATCCCTGGGTCCAACTCTGTCATTTTACAGATGAGGGAACAAAGACCAATTGAAGTAAAAATGAGACCAAATGAACCAATGGACATGTGGCAATTTTTAAACTTTATAGGGCTATGTAAATGTCAGTTGTTATTGTTATTATCATTACTGCTTAAGGCCAGAGCTAGGATTTGAATGAGGGTCCTCTGACTCCAAGTACAACATTCTTTCTACTATACCAGACAGGTCACAATTTGGAATAATGTATATAGCTCTGAGCTCCCAGCGGAGGGCAACCAATATGATAAAGGGCCTTGGGATCATGCTGTATGAAGATTGATTGAAGGAACTGGAGATGGTTAACCTGGAAAAGAGACCTGGGGATGAGGAAAAGATAACTCTCAAGTGTTTGAAGGGGAAAGAGATAAGAGCAATGAAAAGAAGCTTATTTAGGTGGGGAGAAGAAAACACCCTCCCTAACATTAGAGCTATCCAAAAAGGCAATAGGCTACCTCAGGTGATGGTAGGTTGCCTATTTCTTGAGATTTTCAAGTAAAAACTGGATGGCCACTTACTGAGTATATCATAGAGGGATTTTCTTGATCAGTTTGGACTAGATGGCTTACAACATCCCTTCTGACTGATATTCCGGGCTTTTACTAAGTTCCTCTAAGGGAAAAAAAGCAATAGCTATTCCTATCCCACCCATAAGGGAGCTTCTTTCCATCCATTTGATTTAATAGTTATTTATAAAGCCTCTGCTATATGTAAGACTATGTGCTAGTTCTAGGGAATAAAAGGGAACTAAAACATATGTCATATTAGGAAGGAAAGAACATGAGTAGCTTCCAAGTGGTTGAAACTAAAGATAAGTGAGGCAGTAGCTAGAGATGACAGAGGGTGATGAGGATGAAGAGGGCACTTGAAATCATGCCAGGAGATGATTAGTTGAAAACACTTGGGATGTTTAGCCTGGAAAAGAGAAGACTTGTAAGGGATACGAAAATTGTCTTCAAGTATTTGAAGACCTAGTGTATTAGTAACAGATTGGACTTGTTTTGCTTATCAGCAGAGGGCAGAACTAGAAACCATAGGGGGTTGTATAAAGTTATATTTCTGCTAGATAGGAGGGAAAACTTTTAACAATTAAAACTATCCAGACCTGGAATAAGTTACCTCAGGAAGGCAGTAAATGTTTTAGAGGTCTCTGGAATCTTCACGACATAGGCTGGATGATCCCATGTTGGAGGGATTAGAGAGGGGGTTTTTGTTCAGGTTTTGGATGGATTAAATGCCATCTGAGCCTTCTTCCAATATGCAGAGTCTATGATTTCTAGAATATAGTACTTGGCTCAAGGCAGAGGGGGTAGTTGGCCAGTATAGCATGCACTTCAAAGAAGAAAAGATGCTGGAGTGATGGTGGCAAGGACAAGGCTCTACATGACATTGGGGGAGCAAGAAAGATACCAACCCCACCTCTTTCTTCTTTACATTGGAGTAAATTCATGAAGTAGTTACTAATAATTTCATGACAATTACTACAGCAATGAGTCTTCACAATTTACAGAAAATAACCTGCCCACAGTCACACAGCATGTAGGTGTCAGAGGCCGGCCAGGTCTTTTCATACTTAAGTCCAACGCGCTGTTGCAATTCAAGAATCATTACCTCCAGTATCAAAGAGAAGTCCCTGTACTTGGCATTTAAAGTTCTTCACAACCTGTTCTCATCCTACCTTTCCCTAGCCTCCATTCCAAATATGTCCTTTATGGTTTAGCCATGCTGATCAACTTACTGTTTTTTATAGACTCCATTATTCTTGACTCAGTACCCTTTCTACTCCACCATACTTTGGGAGTTTTGAAGTAGAGATAGAGAGGTAGTGTTCTCCTGCCTTACCTACAATGCCCTCCACTTTCTGTTCTTCATACGCTCATACAATTCTCCATCTTCTGTACTGTCCTCCATGCATAGAAATGCTCTCCCTCTTCACCTCTGCCTCTTGAAACACTTGGCTTCCCTCAAAACTCCACTCAAATCCCATCTTCTGCATGAAGACTTTCCCAGTCCCCCCTAGCTGCTTATGCCTATTCCTCCAAGGTTACCTGATGTATGATTTGTGAGTGTTTTGTAGAGATCCGTATACATAGGTATATGTATGCATTGTCTCCTCAGTGAAAATATAAACTCTTTGAGGGCAAGGACTGTTCTGCCTTTGCCTTTGTATCCCCAGGGCTTAGCACAATCCCTGATACATAGTAGGTGCCCAATAAATACTTGATTGATCAGTATTATAAGAAAACTGTGTCAGCAGTTGAATGGGGACTCAGAGAACTTGGTCCCCATCTGAACAATTCATCTGAAAGAATAAATGCTAATCTTCAAGTCAAGTAGGCTTTGAAAACAAAACAATTAGAAACACTTACAGAAAGTTTAATTTGGGATTGTAGTGTTGTTACACTATTGTGTAACTGACCCAGAAAGTTCCTGTGTCCCTAGGTGGACTGAGGGATGCCCAGATTAGGCTGGTTGGGTTGTTGAGTCTAGGATTTACAATTCCAAGGGTCAATAAAGAGTCAATAAAAAGCAAAAGATGTATCTGGAAATGACTGTGATTTAAAAACAAAAGATATCAATCACCCTCCCTTTTAAAAAACTACATGACTGGCACACAGGAAATATCTTGTGATTATCTGGAGAAAAACAAAATGAAACCAAACCCAGACATGCCTCTGGATTTATGCAAGTCAGTTCTGAATCCTAAAGACCACTGGATTCAACCACCATTTGACTTGCCTGCTACTGGTTCTGTCTGTCCAGGTATCTCTCATTGCTCTTCTCCCTTCTGTCCTTTATCTTGGGGTTTTCTCAAGACTTCTTCACTTTAAAAAAAAACATATCCACATTTCATTGGTCCTCTCTAGATCCACTCCTTTGGCTAGTTTTTTTAAAATTTTGTTTATTTTTACTTAACTACATTGTGGCTAGTTTTTTAAAAGCCCCCATGAGCTTTCTAATTGATTAAGGGCTTATCCATACCTTAATTGGTTTAATTTGGTTTATTTTTATTGATTTCAAATAAAAGTTTAATTTTATCAATTCATTTGAGATGTCTGGGCTTCTTGTGAGGAACTGCCATACCTACAGGAGTATATAAAGGCTAACTACAAGGTAAGCACAAAGTAGCTAGGAAAGAAAGGCGCTGGCCATGGGGGCAGGGAGGGGCAGAAAGGGTTACATGTGAAAGCTTATGCTGGAGCTGAGTCTTGAAGCAAGTAAGAAGTTTTTGTGAGGAGGAGGTAAGGAGGATAAGTTCTAGACCAGAGGGATGGTCAATGCAAAGGCAGGAGACAGCAGATGAATGAAGGGTGTGTGTTTGCACATTGGAAAGAGCACTGAATCTAGAGCCAGCAGGCCGGGTTCAAATCCTGACCCGGATACTGGCTCCCTTTGCGACCTTAGAAAACTTTCTTCATTTTGTCCGAGACTCTGAAGTAGTACAAGAAAAGCACTTTTTTTTTTGAAGCCTATAGAAAAGTACAGGGTGTACTGCTGGTCTAGAAGAAGGGCTAGGCAGATCCAGACTGTGGGGTTTCTGGAGAAGAAGGGATCAATTTGGACTGTGGCTGTCAGTCAGGGGTCAGCGAATGATGCCTTGATTGTCTGCAAAAATTAATGGTTATTCCAAAGTACAAGAGCCTCTATGGAAAGTAAGTGATTCAGCTGGTGTGTGTATGGCATGGTAGTGGGAGCTTTGTTTAGTACCTGCCTAAATCCTATCTGCTGAACGAATAGTAGCAGAGGGAAATACTCCACTTGTAAACAAGCATAAGAATGGACTCATGTCTATCCTGGGCCTGTTACCCGTGGAGACATCAGAGAATGAACAGAGAAAGAAGATATTATTTCATCATCCCCCCCATACACACACACACAAGCACACACACACACACACACACACACACACACATACATGCATGCACACGGCTCTAGCTGTCCTAGGGTGATTTCTTTTCCTAAGGATCATAGAATTAGAGGTAGAAGGGATCTCAAAGGCCATCTTGTCCAACAGCACATTTTACTCTGTGTGTGTGTGTGTGTGTGTGTGTGTGTGTGTGTGTGTGTATTTGTCTTTTGTTCTTGAAGAGGACCATGACATCAGGGAAATGATGACATGACTTGAAGTTGACTTTTGATTCTGAGTGAGGGAGGGCTGTGTGAGGTCACCGGCCTCACTTTCTCCTCCAGAGCCATCTGGGTCCAGTGGCCTGATACTCACCAGGATGACTGGAGATGGCCCAGGATGCATCAAGAGACCCTGGCCCTTTTAGGCTAAGACCTTTTCAGGTTCTCCCTTTGAGTTAGGTAATGCCCATTCAGTGAATACGCCTCTTTAAGAACTGAATTTTGGGGAGGCAATTGGGGTTTAAGTAACTTGCCCAGGGTCATATAGCTAGTAAGTGTCAGGTCCTCCTGACTCCAGGGCCAGTGCTTTATCCATTGTGCCATCTAGCTGGCAGCTTAGTGGTGCAGTAGATAGAGCACTGGGCTTGGAGTCAGAAAGACTTATCTGAGTTCAAATCCAGCCTCAAACATAAGCTGTGTGATCCTGGGCAAGACATTTTACAGCTAAGTGGCATAGTGAGTAGAGCACCGGCCTTGGAATTAGGAGGATCTGAGTTCAAATCCATCCTTAGACACTTGACACACTAGCTGTGTGACCTTGGGCAAGTCACTTAATCCCAATTACCCTGCCTTCCCCTTTCAAAGAAAAAAAAAGAGTCTGAAGCCCAGAGAAGTTACATGACCGGCCCAATATCATGCAAACAGTAAGCAGCAGAGCTGGGATTTGAACTCAGGTCCTATGCTTCCAAACCCAGTATTCCTTCCAAATATTGGTTTCAATATCCCTTCCATTTTGGAACCTCTACCCAGCTTTGGCCAATTTGGCAAGGACTCTGAGCACAGTGTGCTAGGGATGGAGGGTGGTGGAAGGGAGACTCCAGGGAAATATGACACAGTCCATCGGCCTAAGGCATTCAAACAAGTCTGTATGTGACTGAAGACTCAATTTTTTGAGTAAGTAGAATTAGAGATGTACTTGGAGTCAAAATGCCCTAATTCTTGTTCTATCTCTGCCAAAGAATTGCCATGCAATTCTAGGCAGATCAGTTCTGTCTGGACCTCATTTGAGAACATGAGTCTTACTGGGACTGAAGGTCTCTGTTTTGGAGTAATGGAAGGTGAAGCTGGAAGAGTGAGATCACGGCGGACTTCAGAGGAATATGCTAGGCTAAGGATCCAGAGCTTTATCCTACAGGGAATGGGGAGTGGCCTGGTGAAAGGGAAGATTATGTGAGGGATAGATTGGAAGGAGGGGAGCCTAGAGTCAAGGAGACCAGTTGGACGCTGTGGCAGTAATTCTTGGTTTGAGGTAATGAGGTGACTGGGGTGGTGGCTGTGGGAACTGAAAGGATGAGATGACTGTGGGAGATACTCTGAAAGAGGAATGACAGGATCTGATGACGGATTAGACAATGGTAGAAGGGAAGGACTTCCAGGCTCCAATCACGAACCGTGGCTTCTTGTCTTGGCTCCGTCATTACCCTGCTGCGTGACCTTGGGTTCATCCCTTTATGCCTCCGAGTCTCAGTATTGTTTTTTTCCTTTGAAATCAATCAAACAAATAATTGTGAATGACTAAATATTCTGAGTATTGCAAATACTCAAATCAACTATAACGGACCTGTGGAAGAAGATGCTATCCACCTCCAGAGAAAGAACTGATAACTAGAAGTATGTATAGTATGGTTTTACATATATGTGTGTTTGTAAATACATATATAATGTATCACGTATGTAAATACACATATTGGATACATAAGTATATAACATACATGTATGTAAACATGTGTGTGCATACATGTATGTCTGTGAAATGGTGGCCTTCTCTAGTGAAGGGTGGGGAGATAGGGAGGAAGACAGGAACTTAAAATGTAACAAAAATTAAATTGAAATTTTAAAAATTAATCCATCAACTCTTTATTAAGTTCCCATTATGTGCCAGGCACTGTGCAAGGCCCTAGGGATATAAAGCCAAAACCAAAATAATCCCTGCCCTCAAGGGTTTCACTTGTATCCTGGAAATAAAATTTAGCCATGTAAGTATATGTAAAGTAGATGCAAAGTAGTTTTGAGAGATGGAAATGCTGGGGGTAGAGCTAAAAAAAACCATAACCCTCTTATAGGAACCTTACATGAGCCATGAAGGAATGAAACTGGGTATTTTAAGAGAGGAAAGGAAGGAAGAGCTTCATTCCTGGCATAGGGCACAGCCTATGCAAAGGTTTGGAGGTGGACAAATAGCAAGAAGGCCATTTTGGAAGGATCCCAGAGTGCCTGAAGTGGAGTCATAAAGCAGGATAGGTAGTCTGGACCCAGATAAGGAAAGGTTTTAGATACCTAATGAGGAGTCTTTGTCTTATCCTAGAGGCAAAGGGAGCCATGGCTCTGATCCATCTGATAAGGTATGGTAAGATAATGTATGTGAAAGCATTTTGAAAGATGATAAAGTGTTATGTAATACTTCCATTGTCCGAGTTGTTAAGTTGTTGAGATCAAAAGTACTCTGATGCCTGGAAGCATTGTACAAGTGCATGATTATTGTCATTTCTACTACTGCTGGGCATATATCATGACTTTTTTGTGCTCACAGAGATAGTGCTCCTAGTCTAGTGAGAGTAGTACTAGTTAAAAGATGGGAATCTGGGTCCTAGCCTTGCCACTCTGAGTGTGTGATCTTGGACAACTCACGTGTGTTCTCTGGGTTTGTTTGCTCAGTAAAAAAAGGGATGAATCGGGCCATCAACAAGTGTTTGTTAAGCACATACTATGTGCTGGGCACTGCACTAGGTGCTGAGATTACAGGTGCAAAGAATGAAACAATCCTTATTCATAATACATTTTAATGGAGGAGACACCAAGGATACACACACACACACACACATATACCCACATATATATGTTTGTGTGTATCTCTATTATATATATGTGTGTGTGTGTGTATGTGTGTGTGTGTGTATACATATGTAAAGTTAATAGATACAAATATCTACAAAGAAGTTTAAATATAAGGAGGAAGGGTATCATCCCTTGGGGGATTAGGAGAGGGACTTAAGGGTACAGAGGTAAAAAGAGAGTGAATCCTGGGCGTTGAGGGCTGCCAGTGAAAAGGTGTGTGTGTGAGCCCTGTGCGTGAGGAGCAGAGAGGCGGTCAGTCTGACTGACCACCAGAGTGAGGAAGGTTTCATGATGTGCAATGAGGAGTGGGGAGAGGGTTGAGGCAAGGAGACCTTGATAGGGAGATGCCTCCTGCCCCCTTCCCATAATTCAGTCTTGGAATCACAACATAGACCTCTTTAAAGTTATAATAGACCTCTTTAAAGTAAAGACAATTTCCGCACTTGGAAATCAGTGGCCAAGTGAGCCAAATCGCCAACGCCTTTGGAATCTAAAGCTGGAAATCAGAGCAGCTTTGAGAGCCAACAATTCTGAGGGGGTTGCCCCTGATGCCAAAGGCTCTGAACCCTGCCCTGTGCCTGTTGCCTCCTTGGGCATGTCACCACACATGCAGGATTGCAAGAAGAAGGCAGCTGTGCCATGTGGATGCAGAGGGTGTTTTCTCTACCTCGTACCTGTTTGTTTCCCCAGTTACCAATATCAGCCCCGCCTCCCTGCCCCCTGCTACCCTGAAAAAAGCCTTCCTGTCCAGTTGGAGTGGGTCATCGCACCTTGTGAAAAATGAAAGAGCCAAAGGGGCTCCCAGGGACCCTGGGGTAGCACCCCCTCCCCTAATCATGCCAGAGTCACCTTCACCTTCCTTACCTCCTACATGAGTGATCACTATCTGCCTGGCACTGGCTACACCTGTGTTCTTACTTTGACAGACAAAAGGAAAGGGATTAGAGAGGAGAAGATGCTATCGGTCCCTTCTCTTGGGGATCCTCCAGAAGCTTCAGAGATATTCGGGAAGTTGAGGCCCAATGAACCACCCTTCTAGTTTGCCCATGACTCTGATTTTTTTTTACTTTACCTTCCTTGAAGCACCTCTGTCTTGTCTCTCAGTCCAAAAGAAATTTAATCCCATCTACCACCTTTTTTTTCCTTTTGCGTTCATGAGAGGCAGTGTGGTATAGTGGAGACAGAGGAACCTGGGTTCAAATCCCTGCTTTAGTACTTACTATCTATGCAACCCCAGGAAACCACTTCCTCAGGCTGCTTTTTTCCTTGTATGTAAAATGAGTACTAAAGAACCTCTGAGCTACCTTCCAGCTATAGATCTATTATCCTATCACAGTCCTTTGAAATAATGGCAACCATTCAGCTGTTTTCTGAGGGTGAGAAAGAAGGAAGCAGCTGTAAGTCCAACAAACACTTAGTGTTTGTTAAAAACACTAGTCGTTAACACCTAGTTTTGTTGATCACCTAGTGCTCTATTCACTGAGACACCTGGCTGTTTAGAGAGAGTACTAAGCCCGGTCAGGAAGACTTGAGTTCAAATCCTGCCTCACATATTTACTAGCCGGGTGACTGGGCAAATCACTTAAATCCCTCTGGGCTACAGTTCCCTCATTTGTAAGATGAAGAAGTTGAAGTCAAAAGCCTCTCAGGTCCCTTCTAAGCTCTATATCTATGATCATTTGATGATTGGATATGCCAAATCCGGGGAATTGGGTGGGGAAGTCGGGAAGGTTACCGTTCATTCCCACCCTTTTGGACGTTTATACCTATTTCTCTTCCTACTTTCTTAGCCTCTGGTTGACAAGTGTTAGATTTACGTTTCTCCTTTAGCTGACGCAGGACCAGGAAGAACTGGAGAACAATTCAAGAGAACTTGGTGTGGTTAGTAGGGAACAAACATTCTTTGGAGTTTTCAGAAAGTAAAGTGTTAGACTATTAAATGGGCCAGGATTCTCATTTTTCAGGAAAACTCGGAGACTGACTGGTTTTAATTGAATTGGATGCTTTAGCTTCAATCTAATTGAAGAAACATTTATTATGCCCCATTTATCATGCTGTGAGGAGATAGAAATTTTGGTTAAAACATCTGTCCTTTCCGTAACAGGGCTTAAAGTTGAGTAGGCTGAAAAGGTACAAACACACACTGTGTAACAAGTGCATTTTCAGTGCGAACAGACTCCTGATTTCATTGTTGTAGAGAACTCCTGGTGAAGAAATTCTGTCAGGGCAGGTCGGCACTTGCTCTGAAACTTCTGGTCTAAGAGAGTTGCCTGGATGCTGAGGGCTAAGAGGTTTGCCCAGGGTCCCACAGCCAGTATATGGCAGGTGTAGGTCTTTCCATCTCTGAGGTCAGCATCTGTATCCACAATGTCAAGCTGCTTCTCTACTGAGCACATTGGAGAGGCACAAAACAAGATTAGCATAAGATCAGAGAGGGAAAGAAAGCCTTACTTATTGGGAGATGGAGAAAGCCTCCTATAGGGGGTGGAATTTCGTTGGACCTTGAAGGATGAGTGAGAACTCAATGGATAAAAAGTGGAACAGAGGACCATCCCCACAAAGGGAACAGCATGAGCCAAGACAAAAAGCTAGAGAGAGGAATTGCAGGGATGATGAGGGAAAGGGACGAGAGAGTGGTCCAAGCTCTCTTGAGGACGTATTGAGAGGAATAATATGAGCTAAGTCTGGAAAAGGTAAGAGTGCTACCAGATCGTGGAAGTTGCTGAATGCTAGGCAGAGTAGTTTGAATTTTACTTGGGAGGTAACAAGGAACTATTGGAGATATTTGAGTGAAGTAGTAAAATTCAAAATCTGGGAATAAAACAGGAAATTTTTCAATATAAGTCACATCAGAACCCCTCTAGCTGTCAAAAAAAATTAAGAAATGGCCAACTATGAAAAAGAGAAGGCAGAGATATTAACTGACAAGACCTGCTACTTAGTATCCCTTCTTCCTTCCTTCCTTCCTTCCTTCCTTCCTTCCTTCCTTCCTTCCTTCCTTCCTCCCTTCCTTCCTTCCTCTCTTCCTTCCTTCCTCCTTCCTTCTTTCCTTCTTCCTTCCTCTTCCTTCCTTCTTTCCTTCTTCCTTCCTTCCTTCCTCCCTTCCTCCTTCCTTCCTTCCTCTTCCCTTTCTCTGTCTTACCTTCCTTCCCTTTTCCTTCCTTCCTTTTTTCCTTCCTTCTTCTTTCCCTCCCTTCTTCCTTCTTTCCTTCCTCCCTCCCTCCAGTCTTTCTTTCTTTCTTGACTGGACATTTGATTTCATGGATGAGGGAACTCTCAGTAAACCCATTCTCTCTACCAATTAAGGTCAGTCACTCTTCTTTAACTTATAAAATAAGAGTATTGCCTGGGATATTGGCAGGTTAAGTGATTTACCCAAGGTCACACATGAACCATCAGAGGTAGTACTTGAACCCAGGTTTTCTTGATTCTAAATCCAGTTCTTCCATTCTTCCATAGCTTCCTCTCTCCTCCCTTTTATTTGTTCAGGACTTTCAACTTTTCCCAAGCACTCTCTCGGTGGTATCATAAAAAGCACTAGAGTCAGAGATACTGTAGGCATCTGGGCTTTAATACTCATTAACAATATAACCTTAGGCAAGTCATTTAACCTATGTGATCCACAGGCTTCTCATCTGTAAAATGGGGTTGTTAATATTTGCCTTATTACCTTCACATAATTGTGAGGAAATTGCTATATGAATGTCTTCTCTAATCTTCATGCGATCCTTAGAATATCTGTGTGAGGTGTATAGGACAGGTGTGTGTTAACATGCCCATTGGGCTAAGAGGACTTGCACTATTAGAATGTGAGCTTCTTGACAGCAGAGGTTGTTTCTTTGTCTTTGCGTCGCTGGTGTTTAAGTACAATGCCTGACACTGGTAGGTGCTTAATAAATGCTTGTTGATTGATCATATAAGGTCAGTCAGCTAAAAATATTACAGCGAGGACTCACACCCAACTTCTCTGACTCCAATTGCAGCTAATTAATGGAGGAGCCTGATTTCCAGTCTCTTGCACTTTCCTCTAAAGAATCAGCAGCTGGGTGGTACGGTGGATAGAGTACCAGACTTGGAGTCAGGGAGAGCTGAATTTGAGTCTAGCATCAAATACTAACTGTGTGACCCTGGGCAAGTCACTTACTACTGTCTGCCTTAGCTGTAAAGTGGGGACAATAGCACCTGCTTCCTAGGGTTGTCTCGATGCTTAAGTGAGATATTTGTAAAATGCTTTATAAGCCTTAAAGTGCTGTGTAAATGCCAGCTATTAGA
This sequence comes from Trichosurus vulpecula, assembly GCF_011100635.1. Lineage (NCBI taxonomy): Eukaryota > Metazoa > Chordata > Mammalia > Diprotodontia > Phalangeridae > Trichosurus > Trichosurus vulpecula. Next base: position 191,443,049 of record NC_050575.1, read on the forward strand.
TGACACTCTCACTTATTTTTATCGTCTCATTTTTTTCCTTTAGCAATGATTCTTAAAGGGACAATAGGTCCAGATATTTCAAGACTAAACAAAAACAATCATAAAGAGGATTTTATGATGCTGGGGTAGCTTTTCTGCTAAGTCAGGTCAAGCAGGAGGTGTCTTTGAGAAAAGAAAGCTCTTCTGGAGTCCTGCATAGAGAAAGAGCGTTTTGACCACCTCTTCAAGAGCCTTAGTCAGCTCTCACGTGTGAGGAAACATCTTGTTTCTATTCATTAGCTCCTCAAGTTTTCATTCCAGCGTGGAAGAGCTTAGGGATGACCCTCCCACATCCTGGGCTTAGGAAATCTCTGTGGCTCAAAATCGTGGGAGCATAGCTCTCAAACCCGAAGGGACCTTCAAGGTTATCTACTCCAACCCCCTTGGTTTTTACAGATGAAGAAACTGAGCCCCAGATAGGTTAATAAGTAATTTTCTCAAGATTAGAGATAATGAGTAGCAGAATGAGGATGTGAACCCAGGTCTTCTGACTCCAAATCCAGAATTCTTTTTATAGTACCACAATTCTTCACTAACCGCCCAGATCAATTTAACAACTACATGAGTGGAAGGCTGGATGCCAGAAGTCATAGTCAATATTTTATGCTCATAGAATCATTTTGTTGTTATTCAATCGTGTCTGACTCCTCACGACCCCATTTGGGATTTTCTTGGCAAAGATACTGGAGTGTTTGCCACTTCCTTTTTCAGCTCATTTTACATATGAGGAAACTGAGGCAAGTGGGGTTAGGTGACTTGCCCAGGGTCACACAACTAGTAAGTGTCTGAGGCTGGATTTGAATTCAGGAAGAAGAGTCTTCCTGACTCCAAGTCTGGCACTCTATCCACTGTGCCACCCAACTGCATAGAACCATAGAGTTGGATGGGACCTTAAAGGTCATTGAGTCCAATCCCCTTACTTCATACACGAGGAAACCAGAGACGTTAAGTCATTTAACGGCAGTCACATAACTTGGAATTTAAGACCTGAGACCCGGACCCAAGCTTTCTTTGGCTAACTCCAGCTCTCTTTCCACGACATAAGCCCTGTAAACACATGAGCTGCCATGATTATTATTCCAGACATAAAGAACCATATGAACAAAAGGATGTGACAGGACATGTTGGAAAATGGGGCAGGCAGAGAGGGTTGAGAATACATCCCTTAGTATGGCTGAAGGGAGAGGGTGGAAGGAAGTAGTGTGAAGCATGGCTGGAGGTAGAGTATGGAAAGCAGTGAAGGTAACCTGGGGAAAAATACCGTTGTTAGCACCATAGTTAGAGAAGCCTGGATTTAGAGCTAAAAGGGGCCTCAGAGATCATCTGGTCTAACTCCTTCATTTTACACCTAAGGAAATTAAGACCCAGAGATGTTAGCGACTTCACTGGGTTTATACAGCATGTAAATGTCTAAGGCAGGATTCAAACCCAGATCTTGGATACTGCAAGTCCAGTGATCAATCCACTCCATAGGAGGTGTCCAACACTCTGCCACCACACACCTGGAGAAAGGGAGGCTGGTGACCTTGTTCAGCCCTCCCTTCCTCCAATCAAAGTCAACTGAAAGTCATGTCATCATTTCTCTGATGTCATGGACAAACAATAAGCCCCCCACCCAGACCAGATTAAAGGAGAATTGAAGAATCTTTAACAAAATAAATAAATGAATCACCATAGAACATAGATAATGTTAATATGTGGTTTCCTAAGTGAATATGCAGCTGGCAAGGATCCTTACATACAGTTTAGTGGCCCCTTTTCTATTTGAATGTGATACTATACCGTCCTTAGCAGAACTCTATCAACACTCTCTAAGCCAGTCTTTCAACACCTGACATCCACTGTGAATCCCACCCATGCGTAGGACTTCCCTAAGCTGCCTTCACAGGCCATACTAGTAACAGATCCAGGGCCACAGCCTGGGTCTCCCGACTACCAGTCCAGTCTAAGGGCTTCATGGAGGTACACAAGGATATGTTGTTGTTGCTTTGTTGTGGTTGTTGCTGCTGCTGTTCAGTCATGTCTGACTCTCTATGACCCCCAAATGGGGGTCTTGGCAAAGATCCTGGAGTGGTTCACCATTTCCTTCTCTAACTCATTTCATACATAAGGAAACTGAGGCAAACAGGGTTGAGTGATTCGTCCAAGGTCACATAGCTAGTAAGTGTCTGAGGCCAGATTTGAACTCAGGAAGAATTCCTGGCTCCATGCCTGTCCCCTGAGCTACTTAGTTACCCCTTAGCATGAGTATAGGAAGAAGCATACTGGTTTTTGGAATCAAAAGATGTGGATAAATCCTGGTATTTTCATTGTTTATCTGTGAGACTTTGGGCAAAACGCTTCAACATCTCTGAAGCTCAGTTTCTACATCTATAAAATGGGGAGAATGACTCATTTGTACTCCTTTTCTTCTTGAGTTGTTGTGGGTGAAGTGCTTTGTTAAACTGAAAACGCTATGGATATGAGCTACTATTACAATATGGCCCCAAACCTCATGGAATGTATCAGTCAGGTTTTCTTAATGGTCAAATCCTTGATTCACTGAATAGAAGCTAGAGGACACTGCCTCATAGAGGCTCAAAGAAATCTTTCTTTTTTGTTCAGGAGGGCAGAGATTACTCTTCGAATGTCCTTGCTTTGATACCCAGCCAATTAGGGAACTGAGATACTACTGAATCACTAGAAGTCAGAGGACTAGCTCACTGTGTAGGTTTGAACAGGACATCTCCCATTTAGGGGTCCTAGTGTTCTCCCCTGTAAAATGTGAGATTTGGACCCTCAGAGCTTCTTAACTTTTTTTTTGTCGTAGACCCCTTTTGTAACCCGGCAAACCCTATGGAGTCCTTCTCAGAATAATGTTTTTAAACCCATAAGGTAAAATGTGTAAGGTTATAAAGGAAGCCAATTAGATTGAAATGCGGTTCTCAAGATATTTTTAAAAAAGAGAAGTTCATGAATCCCAACTTAAGAACCTGTAGACAAAAAGCTCTTTAAATTGCCTTCTGGCCCTAATCATCTGTGGTGACAGAATTCTGTATCTATCCAGTAGAGGTCAGTAGCAGACACACACATGACAAATTCCAGCTTTTCCCAATTCATAAAGTGACAATCATACCTGAGGCTAGTCAGGCCACCTCATGGTAGATGAATGAGTAGGAAGGCCATTGTTGCCACTTTTATGTATGACTTATGACCAGCATGTTTCTTATTATGTGCATAGATTATTGGAGCTGGGTCTCAGAGATGTACAGGCTCACTAGATCATAGGATCACAGATTTAGAACTAAAAGGGATCTCCAAGAGCATTCAGTCCAACCACTATATTTGACAATTGGGAAAACTGAGGCAAGTCCAAAACTCTTTCCACTGTTCTGCCACACAGATGCTATGTCTCTGTATCTGAAAACAGTTCTAAAGACACTTCACCTTGTTCGTTAGTGTTGAGCTGTCTGAGGGCATGCTCAGGGCAAAGGACACATGCTTTATGTTCAGAACCAAGGCTGCAGTGAAGTTGTGATGCAATATAGGCAAATTCTGCCAGAAGCACCTCTGAGTCATTACATGTTTGATTTTTAATTAATTTTTGGTCATTGAGCATTCAGAAACCTTTTACTGTCCTCAAATTTTTTATGACCCCCACATAGGGTCAAGACCCACAAATTAAGAAGTGCTGGTCACCAGTTGATCTGTCTGATCTCTTAGAGTTCTAAGCTTTGAGATCTATGAGTCTGTGAGATACAGACTATGAATCTAGGCAATTGCTACAGAGTTAAAAAATTCCCTGTGGGATACCATTTTCAAAGTCCTTGTAAGGGCTGAGAGTAGGGTTGGGTAGTAACATGTGTGTATAGCACTTTGTAAAGGAGCTATGCTTGTCATTGTAATTAAGAGGGCATGAAGAGCAAAGGGGGTGAGAGAGGTCAGAGTTGGTATGGAATTTCATAATAAATCAATAATGAAGGTGAGACCAGGAATTAGAACTTTGTGTATGTTCACAGAATGTGGCAGTGATATGCATTGGGCTCTGCAAATATTTTTATTTGGAATGATCAGTCATAGATCTCTGGGTCTTGGAGCTTGAAAGGACAATGGAAATCCTCTAGTCCGATTCCTTGTCTTTGCCTCACACCCCCATTTTACAGATGAGGAACCTGGGCCTTGAAGAGGGATAGCCACTTTGCCAGTGTCACACAGCAAAGTCATGGTGGAATGAAGCCTAGAATTCAGGTTTTCTGTGCTTTTTCTACTATTCTCATAGATTTAGATTTGAAAGTGAGATCTTAGAGCAGGGAGGGGTTCCTAATTTTTTTGTGTCATGGACCCCTTTGGCAGTTTGGTGAAGTCCTTGGACCCTTTCTCAGAATGTTTGTAAATGCATGAAGCAAAATACATAGGACTACAAAGGAAACCAAAGGTTAGTGAAAATAAAGATGTAATTTTTTTCCCATTTAAGTTCACTGGCTCTAAAATAAGTCTGTGAATCCCAGATTCAGAACTCCGCTTTCAGAATTACCTAAGCCAAGCCCCTCATCTTACACAGCAGGGATCTTAGGTCCAACAAAGGGCAGTGTCTTGCCCAAGGCCATATAGACAGTAAGTAGCAAAGCTGGGATTTGAAAGCAGCTTTTCTGACCCCAGATCGAGACACCATCTATTTCCCTTTCCTCATCTTTAACTCCTTTCCTTCAGGCTGTCCTCAAACACTCCTCTTTCTGTGTAACCCACTCCCCTTTTATGAGAACAAGTAACCCTATGTTCACTTTGCCCCTGAAAATAATGGCGCTGAAACATTCTTTTAAATTTCACCTTTGATGGATGAGAATTGAAACACCTGGCTCCATTTACCTTCCAGAACTGTTTGCCCCTCCCCCACAAGGGATTCACAGCAATTCACTCTATCAGCAAATGAACTGTCATGCAGAGGTGCCAACTATAAAGCCTCCGTATATCCCATCAAGAGCTTCAGCAACGAATTGTCTCCACGCCGGGAGAGTGATGACCTGTTATTAGGCATTGTTTATTATTAACTTTGAATCTACTATTTAATTTCCCACCCGTATCATTAGGCTGGCAAGGCATTTTGTGATCCATCTATATGAGAGACTCACCCATAAAAAATCATTTTTATGGCAATTATTTCATCATCTACATGATAAATGGGGCTGCTCGATCCAAATACCTACCCAGCATTCCTTGATGTGCAGCCAACTTGCTCGATACCCCGATTCACTTAATAAAAAAAAAGCTTTCTTAGCCTTATTCCCAGTCACCACACACAAGAAGGGGGTGCTTTGAAACACGACCAGTAAAACCAAAGCCCAGAACTTACATAACCAGGCAGATTTCAAGAATGAATTAGGTTCCATCTTATAATTGGGCCATGCCAATTAAAGATTCCCCTTGTGGATAATTACACCAGACTCCTAACTCTTGAGAACATGCCCCACTGCTACTGAACTCATGTTAAAGACAGCAACAATATTGATTTGGAGAAGAGATGATGAAACATCTATCACTCCTCCTCTCAGTACAGAGGTGGGGGACTTCAGCTGCCAAATGCTACAAACCATCTCAGATGTAGTCACTAGGTCAACTTGTTTTTGCTTAATTGCTTTTCTCTGAGACAAATGAAGAGGGTTGGGAGGAGGCAAGGGAGAGGGGAGGAAATATTATATTGGGAAATATCTAGTGTAAAAAACAAAAGGCACCAATAAATTTAAAATAAATACATGAAAGATTTGAATATCTGAATCATCTGGGGTGTTAGTGTGATGGAATGATTTATGGTGTTGGTTGGGGGAGCACCTGGTGTGAAAACCACCCCAAAGGGAGAACACAGCCCTTTATGACTTAGAAGATGAGTTAGGTATCTCTCCAGAGGCCTTCTCATTTCCCCCACCTTTCTCTCTTCTTACACTTCTCCATGTCCTCTCCTCTCCTCTCAGGTCCTTTCCACATTCTACCCTGAGATTAAACTTCAATTAGACTCCGTAGACATTTATCAGGACCTAGTTCAATTCCTATCCCTTTCCAGGAAAGCTTTCACTCTGTCATTGATCTCCCCTCCTCCTCAAGGCCTCCAGTAGTTACAGTGGGGAGGCACACAATTTAGTCCCTAATCACTATCTTCTGATGCCGGCTCTTCTACATGAGCTCTTTGAGAGCGGTGGACACCATGTCTTCCACCACTGTATTCCCCACAGCACCTACACAGTAGGTGTACCACAGCCCAGTACTCTGCACATAGAAGGTGCCCAGTTAACGTTGGTGAAATGATGTCTTGATGTGCTGGAGAAAAGTGGGTCAAGTGAATACCTGAGTTGCCCTTTATCCTGGGTTTAGCTTTGCCTCTTTCTTCATCCTCATGTCTCCTATCTAACGAGCGACCAAGTCCCATCCCATCCATCTCTAAAACAGCTTTTGCTTTTTACCTCTCCTTTCTCTGTCCCTAGCACGTGCACCCTAGGACACCCTCATTATCACATACTTCAGTCAAGTGCAATAACCTCCTAGCAGAGCTTCTGTTCAATTCTTTCTTGATTTTTCCCCTTATGTTTACCAACATCTCCCTGGAACTTCATATAGCATTTTATTTGGCACCTTTGTCATATACTTACTTGTTATATCGCATCATGTCATGTCATGATGATATTGTTTCATATCATGTGTGGTAATGATCTTTGATGGAGTCTTCTCCACTCCCCCACAACCCTGTCCTCAATGAACTTGAGAGAAAAAACGATCAGTTCTTACTTATTCTTTATCTCTTCCCTAGTACCTAACATAGATTTCTATACACAGGAGGCACTTAATAAATGTTTTGCCGTATGGTACTTATTTGTTGCATTGTATAGGATCAAAGAATCCCAGAGCTGAAAGGGACTTCAGCGGTCATATTGTCCAGACCATACATGAATGGGAATCCTCTCTAAAACATGTCTGCTACATATAACGTCCTTTACAAGTGGCCATCTGCCTCCGTTTGAGACTCTCCAGTGATGGGGAACCTGGCACGTCCTGAGAAAGTTCATTCCAGTTTTGGAGAACAGTCACAATTAAGAAGTTGGTTTTTTTTCTCCTTTTACTTTGATGTATAGTGATCACGTTGACATGGTCACTCCCTCCAGGACTGCAGCACATACTCCATCCATGGCTTCTCATCCTCTTCTACTTTTGTCCATGTCTTCCTTATAAATCCTCCCCAGAGGATCTGCCCTATGCTGAGGACTTTTCTGTAGATATCGTGACATTGTATGGGTACCAATAGAATACGTGGACTGTACATTAGAGGTTCCTCACTCTTATCCAGTTCACCTCTTTTTCTGGTCATACACTTCTTTGATAATATCTTTTACACTATACCTCCCAGTTGGTCAATATGCAATGCCCTACTCACACCCACCAGGCAATTGTTCAACATTTTTCTTTGGGTGACCAACAACTAAGCCTTTGGAGATTGTAGTGATCCATATACTTCACACCCACCAGGAGAATAGTGATATTAAAAAGATGGGCTTTCATTTCAAGCTTGAGATCATTGAAAGTATGGTATAATTTCCTAAACATAATTCAGAGTGGCAAAGGGGCAGCTGGGTGGTCCAGTAGATAGAGCACCAGGTCTGGAGTCAGGAAGACTCATCTTCCTGAATTCAAATCTGGCCTCACTCACTAGCCATGTGACCTGGGCAAGTCGCTTGAACCTGTTTGCCTCAGTTCCCTTATCTGTAAAATGAGCTGGAGGGGAAATGACAAACCACTCCAGTATCTTTGTCAATAAAACCCCAAATGGGGTCATGGAGAGTCAGACACAAATAAAATGACTAAACAGTAATAGCAATCCAGAATGGCAATGAGGTATCATGGAAAGAGAATTGCTTCCAGAGTCAGAGGACCTGGGTTCAAATCCTACATCTGAGGATTACCACTGAGTGACCTTGGGGAAGTCACTTAATGTCCTTGGACCTTATCTGTAAAACTGGGGAGGAATAGGCTAAATGGCACACTTTAGAGTTTACAAAACTTTTTACAAATACCTCATTTGATCCTCATCGGTAACCTGGAAGATGGGAGTTATTATTATCCCAATTTTACAGATGAAGAAACCGAGACAAAAAGAGGTTAAGTGACTTGCCCAGGGTCACCCAGCTAGTAAATGTGGCTGGATTTGAACTCAGGTCTTCCTAACTCCAGCACATCACACTATCTCCTGTACCACCTACCTGCCTTTAGAAGGAAATGGTTCACTGAGGCTAGGGGAGAGAGTCATAGATTTATATAGATCCTCAGCTAGACTAGACCTCAAAGGTCACCTGGTCCGAACCCCTCATTTTACAGAGGACAATAGAAGCCCAGAGATTTGTCCAAGGTAGTCACTGAGGCTATAATTCAACCCGGGTCCTCCAACTCCAAATCCAATGTTCTTTTGCACTGTTACACAATACCTCAGAAATAAAATATACTGAAACAGGCTCATGAAATATTTGGCTTTCATCTTTCCTTCCCCGGCCTCTTTCCATAAAATGGTTTCTCAATGAGACATCAGGATGCCCTATTTTAATATTGGAATAGAATTAGGCCAAGGAAATTACATTCTTCCTGTGGAGCAATTGACCAAAGAGCCCAACTGAGGAAGGTTGATGGATTTATCTAGTGTTTCCTGAGTGTTGTGTTTGTCCTTCCTTTTTGAAGAGGACCGTGGCATCAGGGAAACAGTGCCATGACTTGTAGTTGACTTTGATTTGAGTGAGTGAGGGCTGTGCAAGGTCACCAGCCTCACTTTCTTCTCTAGAACCATCTGGGTCCAGTGACCAGATATTCATCAAGTAGAAGGCTTGGAGTGGGAGATGACCATCAGTCTGGAAAAAGGAACTAGGAATTTCAAAATGGGAGTTTAAGGGGAAAATAGGATCTGTTTACGAGATCATCTGGATGTAAGCTGAGGAAGAAGGAAGACTTGATGTCTCCGTCCCTCAGCCTTGAGGCAGCCTTGATTCTGATGAAGGAGCCTGGTGGCAATACAAGAGTGGAGCCCAAACCAGATTAAAATATAATAAGGAAATGTTTAACAAAATTAATAAAAATATAATACAACATAGATAATACTAATTTGTGGTTTTCTAAGTCAATATGTGGCCTGTAGGGATCCTTTTCTAGTTGAATTTGATGCCACTGGAGTGAAGGACCTGGTTCTAATCTAGTCCAAATCCCACGTTTTACAGAGTAGGAAACCAAGATATACCCCACTCCCCCAAGGGAAGCTGCCTGCCCAAGATCACACAGCCAATTAACTGGGACTCGAGTCCTAGCCTTCTGACTCCCAGTTAGATACTCTGCCTACCATACCTGGTTACCTTTGCTTTGGCCCTTTTGTGATAATGCTGGGTTTGGGAGGCAGATCTGACATAACCCTCCACCCTTACAGTCTGTCTGTATTATATCAGTACCTTTCTATATGATATCATGCTTAGGATGTGCATTGCTGACCCTGTGGTCTGTCCAAATCTTTGGTTAAGGACCTTGAGTGATCCTTCACTTTAGAATTCTTATCTGAAAGCAGGAAGGTGTTAGAACACAGCATCCCGGGTGCTTTTGACACTGGTCCCCTAACTTAGCCAATCTTTTTTAACTTTAATCATGTTTGAAATGTTGACTTGGACCCTCTTTGCCTTAGAATGACATGTGGAAGAAAATTAATCAATCTTATATAAGTAGCTATAATTAGATTAAAAGTCTCTTTCCCTTAAAGTGCAAAGTAAGGTAATTCAAACTGCGTAAGTAGATGTTTATATATCTGACAAAGTTTTAATGAGAAATCTCTCTTTCTCCCAGGTGTCCTTCAATTTCTTAGTCTCTTCTAAGTTTGATTCCATTCTAGGCTTTACTTGGGCCTCCTGACTAGCCTTCCTTCAGGCTGTTGGTGTGAACGGCTGACTCTCCCCAGTCCTTACCCCCAAAATACTTTTCCATAACAGCAACCTCGTAAGTCAGGCCAGCTGTCCGTAACTCAGAGAAGCTACACTGCACAAAATCTGATGTGTCAGCTTTTACTTGCTGTATACTCCATACTGCTAGATGCTGCATAAGGGGCACTAGCCAGTCAAACTAGCCAATCAACCAATTAAACAGCAAGAATTTATTAAGCACCCGTAGAGAGAATAAGTTTTAGTACATTAATGAAGGAATAAGTTTGTGAACTTATCTCCATTTTGTGATTGTTCTATTTTGAGTGAGTTGTTTGGAATAGGTTGTTTTTTTCAACAATCAGATCAGCACCTGTGTTCTGTGATTTAGCAGATAAAATGTTTGTATTCTTTTTATTTTCCCCAAGGGAGAAGGCAGGGCAATTGAGGTTAAGTGACTTGCCCAAGGTCACACAGCTAGTAAGTGTGTCAAGTGTCTGAGGCTGGATTTGAGCTCAGGTCCTCCTGACTCCAGGGCTGGTGCTCTACTCACTGCACCACCTAGCTCCCTCTAACACGTATGTATTTTTAAACCACAAATGTGGATTCTCTGATAAGACAGACCACCGGTAAAAGAATATTATAAACAACTTTATCAGTAATTCATGAAATAAACAAATTATGTGGTAAACAGCTTAAGAACGCCTATAGTTAAAAATACTAAAAAAAAACATTAGCCTGTTCCTAGGGAGGGATTTAGGAATGACTCCTGTGTTCCCCATGTATAAGACTCAAACAGCTCATTTTCACTTGAGAGTAGTGACGATGGACAGAGCCTTGACAGATGACTACCTCAGAGGGATCCACATGGCCTCCAGCTGGGCAGAGAGGGAACCTTGTCATGGCTCCAATATGAAAGAAGCATGTCAGGATCTCTAAGTATCAGGTTGGTGGTTTGTCCTGGGAGGAGGATGTTGTTCGCACACTTTGATCAATGAAATTTGATTGCAGGCATTGAAGACTATAAGTCTAACACACTAGTTAGTAAAAGCAATAGTAAATCAGATTTACACATGTACTATTATTACATCTACCATGTTTCAGTTACTGTGCCCAGTGTTGGGTATACAAAAACAAAAATTAAACAATCCCTGCCCTCAAGGTGCTTAAATTCTATTGCAGAAGAGAAAATGTTTGCATGTAACTATATACAAAATAAATTCAAGGTGAGTTGATGGGGAGGGGGGAAAGTAAAATCAAATCTATTTTTTGAAATACTTTGTTACCCCTTCAATTTTAGCTCCCCAGGACTCATCCGATAACTGGGTTAAGGTCAGTAAATTCCTTTCAGATCCATTATGCTGCAAGCTTTTTCTTACGTTACAGGGAAAAGGAGATACATAGCAAAAGAGGGGAGGTCCCAGACTCTTCACTTACCTGTTCTCACTTTCCTTCGGGAGATATACTGCTGGGTCTCAAGGCCTTAGTTTCCTTATTTGTCTATACTGATTCCCTTCTTGTACATGAAAACCCAGAACACACTCTCACCCAAATCTCTAGCCCTCTCCTTCTATACTGCTGTGCTTATAACTCTCAGTTTGGCTTCACAACTCTCAAAAAATGGCAGCCCAGTCCCCTGGCTAGTTCCTGATGTATCAGGGGTGGGTTTGGAGTATACCTCATGGAGCATGTGTATGCATGGGCCTGCACTGGAGCATGTGTTAAGACCCCCAGCTATTTTTAGGGACATGAGCTCAGCTGAAGCATGAGCATGGCACTTTGGGATGAAACAGCAATCTTTTGGTCCCTATAGCAGTGGCAGGGGCAGGGGCAGGGGCAGGGACAAGGATCAAAAGAGGACTGGTTACTGAGTCAGAAAATCACCCACTCTAGGCTTGAAAGGAAAAGATCACTTCTGTTCTTAGTTTCTTTGTCCTCTTTAGAATGCGTAGCATGGAACTCTCTCTGGAACTTTCCATGGGGGGAGCAGAGTACTTCTCCCCTCATGTCCCTTGTTCTCCCTGCCCCCTTCCTGTTCCCCTCCCCCTCCCCTAATCAATGGATGCTATTTGTACATGGCAGCTAGAAAATGTGTTGTTTGGGTGATCCTAAGCCTGGACCTAAGGCCCTTGGATGCGCCTTCTGCTTTGTGTTTCTTTCCCTAAACACAGTTCCATTAATAATGAGAGAGAGCTTTCTTAGGAGTGGCTCCCTCAGGAGTTTCAGGATCGGCTGGGCTCTTCAATCAGTGCCAGCTGCACTGTGGGAGGTTGCCCTTGCAGCTACAGCAAAGCTTCTTAGAATAGAAGATGGTCACTAAGAGAATGGTGAGCCCGAGCCCTGACTCACTTTGGGCCTTGGGGGAGTAGTCTAGACAACGCAGAGGTAAGTTTAAGGTGAAGTGCCTACTCCACAATCCTTCTAAATGTTCAGTGTTTTAAGCGTCAACTTCTTGGGAGCACGTAATGGGAGTTAAAGGTGACTTCATCATGTTTTAAATCTTTGTCAATGTGTTCTTATGAGTCTTTTGTGTTTTAAGCAATTTTTTCGAGTTCAAAAAATAAGTAACTATTCTCTACCTGGTCTACATTGTACATTGATTTCCTGTCTATACCTTTTTGGAGAGACCTTAGACATGAATCAAACCTAAGCTTTAAGTGATTTTTCCCAGAGCCCTGGGGTAGAGGCATAAAGATCGACATAATGAAAAAGATCCTGGCTCTTCTGTCTAGAGAGCACACTTCCATAAGACTGAACTCAGGGCTGGCTCTCTTTAGTGGAAAAGGGCAGAAGACCCAGTCTTCCTGGGCCCAGAGGGTCTACCATTACGTTGACAAAACCAAAGTCCCTCCTTATTAATTATAATCATTTATTTACCCTTGCAACCATCTAGCAAGGTAGGAGGTAGAGAAGAGGTCTTTCTGTGGAAGGGCAACATCTGCCTCTTATTTTCCTTTCAGCTCTTGGGTGCCGCAAGCTTCCAAAACTCTGCTCTTGCTTGACTTCGCAAATATTGTCAGAGGTAGGGGCAAGAACGTTAGGTTTGCAAAGAGAGGAAACACTGTGAGACTAAAACATCTCACACTAGGAAAAAGAAATCATAAACAAACAAACATTATTCCCACAGAATGTTTCAGTCTCCCTCCCTCGTTTTACAGTTGAGGAAACTGAGGTGAAAATAAGGAAATTGATTTGTCCAAGGTCACACTGGAACTTGAGCTCAGGCCTTCTGGTCCCAAGGCCAGCTGTCTTTCCACCATGCCAGCCCTTGATGCCTCTCACATGTTCTTAACAACGTGGTATTTTGACTTCCTAAAGCACATATCTAACCCTGTTACCATATATATACATATATATGTATATACACATATATACACACACATATATGTGTATATGTATGTGTGTGTATATATATATATACATATATATACACATATATATGTATACACACATATATATATACATATATATACTCTATAATGGCTCCTTGTTGCTTCCAGGATCAAATAGAAAAATAGTAATTTTGTTCAACCCAGAGAATACTGTCACATCTTGGTTCATTTTTCAAAAACTAATAACTGAGGCAGCCGGAAAGAGCACCAAGCTTGAAATCAGGAAGATCTGAGTTCAAATCTGACCTCAGACACTTATTAGCTGTGTGACCCTGGGCAAGTCACTTAACCCTGCTTGTCTCAGTTCCTCATCTGTAAAATGGGGACACACTGGGGAAAGAAATGGCAAACCTCTTCAGGATCTTTCCCAAGAAAACCCCATGGACAACGCCCATAGGGTCACACCGAGGCAGACAGGACTGAAGAACTGAACTCAACATGAACAACCACAACCAAGGCTCCAGTTTGAATTGGCTCACCAGGTGTTTGGTTTTTCAAACACAATCAGTCAATTAGTAAGCAGTGATGATGTAACTACTATGCACCCAAACCTGTGTGTGGTTAGTGGTGTAAAGGGAAGGAAGAGGTACAAGTGAAGGTCTTCATTCTAAGGAGCTTCCAATCTAGTGGAAGGATAGAGAATTAGTCTGAATGAGAAAATAATGGGATACTGACTTGCATAGCAATACTAATAATAGCTAGCATTTATATAGCACCTTTGAGGTTGCAAAGCACTTAGAAGAGATCTCATTTTAACCTCACAACAGCCCTGGGAAGTAGGTGTTATTTAATAGATTTTTTACAGATGGGGAAACTGAGATAGAGGTTAAGGAACTCACCCAGGGTCACTCAGCTAGTCAGTGTCCAAAGTTGCAATGGAACTCAGATCTTCCTAACTCGAGGTCCAGCAGTCTCCCTACTGTACCACCTGACTGCCTGGCAATCTTGCCTCACATTCTTACCCCTACCTCCAACGTGTTTGTTAAAATCAAGGGCACATTATGGGGAGCTTAGGAGTGCTTAAGGACTGGAAGAAAAACAGGTGGATGTTGTCCTTCCACAGAAAGAATTCTTCCTGACTCCTAATACTGATAATAAAGGGACCTTGAAGACCTGAGTTCAAATCTGACCTCAGACACTTTCTAGCTGTGTGACCCCTGGCAAGTCACTTAACCTCGTTTGCTTCAGTTTCCTCATTTGTAAAATGAGCTAGAAGGAAATGGCAAACCACTCCAGTATCTTTGCCAAAGATACTGCCAAAGACCCAAAGGGGGTCACAAAATGTGGGACACAATTGAAGTGACTGAACAACAGAGACTAAATCCTTACTTTGCAAATTAGACAACAGGGCACCCTGGAGGTAAAGTGATTTATCCAACTCATATAGGATAGGACAGGATTGAGGCTGTCTCTTAGACTAACAAAATATTAACATTTGGGTCTAGTTTAGATTGATTCAGCAAATAATAAAAGCATAGTATCCTAAACAGGGGAGGTCAGATCATCTGTATCTTCCACTGGGTCGGATGCCACCTAACCTTTACTCCCCTAACTAGTAGTATGCCAGTTGAGAGCACCACATTTTAAAATGGACATACACAAGCCAGAGTTTGCCCAGAGGAGGGCATCCAGGATGATAACAGGACTGGAGAGATCAATTGAAGGACATAAAGTCTGGAAAAGTAAAGATTTCAAGGTTGGGGGGTGAGCAGGATAAGATCAGAGGGAGCCAGGAGATGTGGTGAATAAAGTGATGTATATGGAGTCAAGCAGACTGCCTCAGACACTTCGTACTGTGTGATCCTGGTCAAGACAAACTCAGTTTTCTTATCTATAAAATGGGGTTGGATTTGGTAGTTTCTAAGGTCCCTTTGAGTTCTAAATCTATAATCCTATTAGACTTGTTCTGCTTGACCCCAAAGGAAAGAACTAAGAGGATCTGATAGAAATCACAAGGAAGCTGATTTTGCCTGGAACTAAGGGAAAATTTCCTTACAATTAGCCCTGTTCAAAAGTAGATGGGCTGCCTTTGAAGGTAGTGAGTTCCCCAACATGGGGTCCTTCAGTGGAGGCTGAATGGTGATTCATCAGGGATGTGGCGGAAGGGAATCCAGGTTGGACTAATGCCTCCTGGCATCAGGGCCCTTCCCATTCTCAGAGTCTGGGATTCTGTGAAATTTCCTGCAGGTTGTGCTGGCATCAGGTTCAGTCCTCAGATCTGACGAGTCTTTGGGCCTTTGTTGGAAGAGCACCTGGGGCTCCTGTTTTCTGTAATGCACAGCTTTTCTATCTTCTTCTAAATCAATGGGAGTGCTCATAATCAGCATTTCTAAGCGTATTTTTTAGGGCCTGTAGGAGAAAGCAGATGTGGTTGTTGTTCCCTTGATCAGTATCACAGTTATGATTTATAGATTGCCTTGGGTGTAGACAAGACTTCACCAACCCGTGTAGGTACACACACACACACACACACAAACGCACGCACGCACGCATGGCCGTGTCCTGGAGACCAACTTTTCTGTCTGCTTCTCCCATTCCCTCAGCAATGGGACCATGACCTGATCACACACAGTACCTTGAATTGTGGGGAGAAGAACAAGAAAGTTGCTTTGGTTTAAAAAAAAAACATCTACTGAAGGTGAGGCAAAGGGGGGCGGTTTGCCTATGAACACTCAGGATGTTGTGGCTCTTGGCATGATCGGTGAAGGGGGGGAGTGGAGGGCCAGGAAAGCTCAGAGGACTGTGAGAACAAGGAAGGCTGCACAGACTCCCATTGTCCCTGCAGAGATAGAAAAGGGATTATTATTGGTTAATCTCAAAACCCTTTGGTAAAGTGGCATTTGGTTGGTTTCCTGCGGAGTCTTTGAAGCTAAATGGCATTTATACAGCTAACCTATGCCAGTGGTTTCTCTGCTCTGTAAGAGATTGTGGGACAGCTTTTGATGGGGAGGGGGAGTGTTGAGAGTGAGAGAATCTGGTCCTGCTGATGAACTCCAAACCCGGAGGCAGGGCCTG
Source organism: Trichosurus vulpecula (assembly GCF_011100635.1). Taxonomy (NCBI): domain Eukaryota; kingdom Metazoa; phylum Chordata; class Mammalia; order Diprotodontia; family Phalangeridae; genus Trichosurus; species Trichosurus vulpecula. Next base: position 191,459,394 of record NC_050575.1, read on the forward strand.
GAAGAGATGTCTGGAGGGCAGACAGACTTCATGAGGCCCTCATCCTCTTAGAGACTAGACCTTTAGAGATGGATTGTTTGAAAAACACTGACTTCTTCTATAGTGAGGAGAAGCCCTTCCAGACAAAGGAGCATGAGATCATAGATTCATTTTTTGTGCATGTATTTGCAAATTTTATTATTACCTTTTTTAACATCAATGATTTTCTGCCCTTCTCCCCTAACCTGAGAACCATCCCTTGTTACAAAGAATAATGAAAAGATTTAGAACTGGAAGGGACCCCAGAAGTCACTTAGCCCATCCCCCTCATTCTATGGAAGAAGAGACTGAAAAGGGGAGTGACTAGCCTGGGATCAAGAAGGCAGCATGTGGGAGAGCTAGGGCTGTACTCAGGGCCTTTGTCCCCAAGGCCAGGCCTCTTTCTTCTGTAGTCACCCCCACAAGGCCCATGCCAACTCATCTCTCTTATCTCCCTGTTCCCTGACCTGTTGGCTTGCTGGCATTAATTTTATAGTGTGTTCCAACTTCTGATGGTAATCACAAGTTCTTTGAGCAGACAGAAATTTCTCACACCTGACAAAGATTGCTATTTTAAAACAGGGCCCTTGAATGTAATGTGACCATAAACCCAGGCTCCCCAAAAGGTCCATTGAAATTAACTAGTTGACCTTGAAGTTTTACTTAGTGACTCTGGCCCATACCTCTTCCCCAGGGCTGATGGGGTTTCCCCACAATGAGGGCAGTGTGTCATCCTCTCTCCTACCCATTTGCCCCCCATAAGTAATTTGACCTTTATTCTATTCCATTCCCCTACTCCCTTGCCTCACCACAGTATTACACAGATATATCCTTATCATAAAACTTTAGGAGAATTCGAATAATGATAATAGCTAACATTTATTTTTTGAAAAACTCATAGTGTACAAGGCTTTGCACTAAGTGCTTTATAAATATTATGTTAATCTTCACAACAACCTCGGAGGGTGGGTGCTATCATGTATATCATCTATCTACATTTCGTAGATGAGGAAACTGAAGCAGACAAAGGTTAAGTGACTTGCCCAGGGCCACATAGCTGTTAAGAGTCTGAGGTGACATTTGAACTCAGGTCTTGCTGACTCGGACTGCTAGCTGGTACGGTGGATAGAGTGCCAGGTCTGAAGTCGGGAAGACTCATTTTCCTGAGTTCAAATCCGGCCTCAGACATTTACTAGTTGTATGACCCTGGGCAAGTCATTTAACCCTGTTTGCCTCAGTTTCCTCATCTGGAAAATGAGCTGGAGAAGGAAACGGCAAACCACTCCATTATCTTTGCCAAGAAAACCCTAAGTGAGGTCACAAAGAGTCAGATATGACTGAAACAACCCAACGACAACAACTTCCTGCCTCCAGGCCGGCTCTGTGCATTCTAACACCCAGCTGCCCTAAGATAGCTGCTATTCACCAAAAGGCTTGGACCGGCACCCATCCTGAGTGAAACTACAGACAATCGCAGTATTTAGCAGTCAGTATTAAAGACAACTAGGTGGTGCAGTGGATAGAGCACTGGGGCTTGGAGTCAGGAAGACCTGAGTTCAAATCCAGCCTCAGACACATTAGGTATACAATCCTAGATAGGCCACTTAACCCTTCTGCCTCAGTTTCCCCAACATAAACAGCACCTACCTCCCAGGACTGTTGTAAGGATCAAATGTGGCAATATTTATATAACCCTTAACATGGTACCTGGCACATAGTACGGGCTGTATGTAAATGCTAGCTATTATTAATAACATCATTTATAGATGAAGACACTGAAGACCAACGGTAAAAGTGACTCGTCTAAAGTAGGCAGAAGGTCACAGAGCTGGGCTCCAAATGGATGTTTTCTGACTGCAAATCCATTGTCCTTTCCATGATACCACGCTCAAAATGTGAGTAAGCATGGAAGGGTCTCGGTGTTAGTCTTGACCCAGATACTACTTTAAATGGATGGTCCTGCACAAGTCAATTCCCTTTTCTGGGCTTTCGTTGTCTTGCTTAACAATGACCCTGGGGTGAGGGGTTGGCCCAGATGGTCCCTAAGGTATGACATTCTATGTTCCACGTGCTAAGGTTCGTTCTAGCCCAAACATTGCATTCCTTGCTCTAGGGGCCCTTCCAATTTAATTCAGTTCAATTCACTCGACAAGTCATTACTAAGAACCAACTCTGTGCCAGGCACCGTATTGTGATTTGGGGTGGAAAGGTAGAAACAAAATAGCCCCAGCCCTCAAGGAGCTTATTGTATTCAGAGGACCATAGCTTTAGAGCTGGAAGGAACCTTAGAGATCATTTAATCTAACCTTCTCACTTTATAGATGGAGAAATTGAGGCTCAGAGAGAAGAAATGACTTGAGTAAGGTCATAAAATAGCCAAGTCAGAATTTGAACCCAGATCCCTATTCTAACTGACATCTTAATAATAGGAAGCATTTATATAATGCTTTAAAGTTTATAAAGTGTTTTATAAATAGTATCACCATCGATCCTCACAAACATCCCTGAAACATTGGTGCTATTACAATCATCCCTGTTTTATACATGAAGAAACTGAGACAGACAGTGCTTGAGGGATTTACCCAAGGTCACACAGCAAGTAGGGGTCAGAGGCTAGATTTGAACTCATATCTTCCTGACTCTAGGTCTATCACACTGTACCACCTAGTTTCCAGAGAGTATTCTTTCAGGGCATTATACACAAAGTCATGAGTACTATCTATGTCTTACCGGGAACCATGTAGAATGAGCAGCAGAATTACCCAGAACCACTCACTCTTGAAATCAAAGCCTGAAACTGACAGTTTCTGCTTTCGCATCCAAACCATGTGTGCCAACATCCAATTTTCATGGCTCTGACAGCTTAAACAGTGCCCTCTTCCTTGTAGGCAGAGCTCAGAGTTTGTTGGTAGCTGTGTAGAGATATTTTCTTTGTCACTTTTCATATTGCCTTTTTAAAACTAAACAGAATATGGAAACAGTGGAATAGAACTTGCTAACTTGCTTTCAACAGTCCTTGTTTTCATGCAAGGAATTAATTTTTTAAAATAATAATAAAGCCACCATGAGGACTGTTCATTTTTTAATTGGAAACGCATTTCCTTTAAACTCTGGGAATGAAATTGGTGTTGCATGAGGAACTTGATAGAAAATGGAATCTGTCCCCTTCTTTGATGAGTTCTCTACCCTCAAGTTTTTGTATCTTGAATGTGATGAATGACTGAACGATATATTTATGACTCTATAAGCCTAGATTTAAATGAGTCTTCAAAGGCCATAGACTCCCTGGGATTCCACCTTCAGCAGTGGGAGCTTCATAACTAGATCAAGGGCGTTATCAGCCTAGGAATGGCAGCCTGCGCCCTCTGTCTTGGCTAAGGGTCTGTGACAAATCCATCTTCCACAAGGCATTTAGAGTGCTGAAGGCCGACCTTAGAACAGAGGGAAAATGAGCTGGAAACCAAGATTCCCACTTTTCCCCACTGATATTTTCTAAGTTGAACCTTAGGACCATGAGTAATGATTAACCCTCTGAAATCCCCATGCAATAAACACAAACATCATCCATTTTTGAAGGTTGACACTTCTTTCAATTCCATTTCTATGGTTGGGCAAACCCAAGTGATAGAAAAACTCTGAATACTTTCCATTTGTTCAGAGTAGTCATACTTTAAGAAAATATTTATATACAACATTTAATGATGCAGCTGGTTGGATCAGGACCTTTCACCCAGAGAACCAATAGGGACAGGTTCATAGAAGCTGCTAGTGTGACTGATAAATATTTGTGACTCCATACTCTGAGTCCAAAAGAATTCCCTCCACTCCTATGTTTAGGTTTATCTGACCTACTCATCATAGGTATATTCAAGGATTCCTCATTTCTAGTCATTCTAGGTTGACGTCTTTATAAGACTCTTCATCTTTCTTTGTCTAATGCAGTATAAAACCACAAAGTCCCTAACATCTGTGGGCCATCTGGTGGTCATGTTATGTTTGGATAGAGATAACTTTCTGGAAGGAGGGCACGGTTTCATTCTCTTATGCCAGCCAAAGACTGGGGCCCAGCAGATGGCAACAGAATAGAATTTAATTCAATTTGGCAAGCATTGAGTGTTAACTATATGTAGGCATGGAGCTAGGCACTAAGGATATAAGACAAACATGGTAATGAACTGGCCTCAAAAAGCTTACATTCTACCAGGAGAAACAATTCGTGTACAGAGAAGTAAATACCCCCCCAAAAAGAGATAAATAAAACGAAATTTGTGGGATAATAGAGAACTCCAAAAGCTAAGGAATTAAGAAAGGTAGAGGAGGTGGTGAATTGAGTTTTGAAAATAACTTGAGATTGCAAGAGAAATATATTGGGAGAGAGAGAGAGCCTTCTAGGCAAAGGAATAGGGAGGAGTGATGGAATTTTGTGAATGGAGAACAGAAAGACCAATGCAGTTAAAACACAGAAACCATGAGTAGGAATAATATAAAATTGGTCTGGAAAGGTAGGTTGGAGACAGATTATAAAGGGTTCTATATGCCAAATGGAAGAATTTCTATTTCACCCTGTACGCAACAGGGAGACACTAAAAGCTTCTTGATCAGGCAAGTGACACAGTCAAACCTGAAGAAGGCATACTTCTACTTATGTCTTTCCTATATATGTAAAACAAAATTGTTTCATATGCTTTCAATAAAATGCAGTTAGATTACCTGAGTGCGAAACTGTTTCTGTTCTTTGAAATTTTAGACATGATTTATCTCCCTTTATTTAGTCTTCATCCAAGTCCCCTGTATTTACAGATGAGGGTGTTGAAGGAAAAGGAGATAACATGTTATAGAGAAAAGGTCTCCAAGGGCAGCCCTCTCTGGGATGGTTCCAATTGTTAAGAATTTTTTCCTCACGTTGAACTGAAATCTGCCACTTCGCATCTTCTTCCATTGCTGTTAGTCCTGCCTTGTGGGACCAAGTCAAATCCTTCTCCTACTAGTTCCTTGAACCAGGCCTGGTATGGCATGGTTTCCAATTTCCTCACTATTCTCATCGTACTCCTCTAGACCTGCTCTGTCTTGTCGATTTTCTCCCAAAATGGGGTACCTGGAACTGAATGCTATCTTCCAGATGTGATCTGAGTGCAGCTGGATGAAAGCTTTCCTTTGCCTGAAGACTAGATTGCCATTAACACAGCCAAAAGACAACACTAGCTTCTTAGCTATGAATGTACGCTGCTGACTCACAGTGAACATAGGTTCCACTAAGACCATAGGTCCTTCTTTCATATGAACTATTTAAGCTACACGGACAGTTGGTACTTTGAGCTCAAGTATAGAACTTTCACATTCATGCCTACTACATTTTATCCTACCATGTCCAGGTTATTTGGGATAGTGCAAGGGTGAGGAATCTCTGGCCCTCTGGGTCCTCAAATGCAGCCTTTTGATGGAATCCAAACTTCACAGAACAAATCCCCTTAACAAAAGGATTTGTTCTGCAAAACTTGGACTCAGTCAAAAGGCCCCAACCAAGGACCTAGAAGACCACATGTGGCCTCCGGGCCACACCTGGTCTGTCAGGAATTTTGGGGATCCTGCCTTTGTCATCCATTGTGTTAGAGCTCTCCCTTCCAGCCTTGTGTCATGGACCTTCCCTCCCTGCTTTAGTTTTCTTAAAGAGAAGAAGGGATTTGTTTATTTTGTTTTGGTTTTGCTCTGCTTCACTTCCCACTCCCATTCCCCTCTCCCCCGACAAGAACTTTTTCTATTCTTTCCAATGTTTTTAGAGCCAAGCAGAGATTTTTCTCCCTGAATTTTTCTGGCTTTAACCAGGCTTTTTCATTTTGAGCAGTTGGAAATGGACATTATTTTTTTGTGCTCTATCCTTGGATACACCTTTGGCTCCATTAAACTCAGGCTTTCCCCAGTTGCCTCCTACAACCTGTTATTTGGAAAAGGAAGAGTTTCTTAGACTTGATTTCCTCCAAATTGAGGTGTAAAGATTTCATTCTGACTAGAAAACAGTTTCAAAATTCAAGAAGGCAAAGCACAAGAGATTCTCATTATTATGGTCCTTGGAGTGGACTGGTCATCTATGCAGGGTAAGTAATGGCCAGAATGCTGCCTTGGTCCCTGTTGAGACTCCATCAGGAAGGCCCAAATATAGGAGATCAACCGCATATGGGGGACTTACGGGAAGACATAAGATGGGAGTAGCAGAGGGTGAAAAGGCACCTGTGATGTTGAAAGGCATAGGCACGAGATTAAATCATAGCTCTGTGAGGTATCGAAGTGATTCCTAGAATGGGGGATAGGAGAGGAAGAGGAACAAAGACAAAAGGTAGCATTTATACAGCATCTTAAGATTGTCAAAGCACTTTGCATGTTACCTCATCCTCATTTCATCCCTGGGAGGCAGTTGTTACAATGCCTCTCATTTATAGACGAGGACCCTGAGGCTGAGAGTCTGATGTGTTTTCAGTGATGCTGGGAAGTCCTCTCTGACATTCCAAAATGTTTTCCTCACAGTAGCTGATAGTTTAAATTGTAACCTGAGAGATTTCTCTGTTGAGCTTAAGGTTTCAATTTGTGATACAGCAGAAAGAACTCTGGATTTGGCGTTACATGATCCCAGAACTTCAGAATTGAAGAGCATCATCTGATTCAGCTCATACCGGAAGAAAAGAAATAAGCATTTCCATAATGCCTACTACGTCAGGCACTGTTCTAAGTGTTTTTGTAAATATTATCTTATTTGCCCCTCACAACCACCCAGCAAGGTAGATGCTGTAATTATCCGTATTTACAGTTGTGGAAACTGAGGCAAACAGGCTAAGTGAGTTGACCAGGATCACATAGCTAATAAGTGTCTGAGGCCAGATTTGAACTTGTCTTCTTGCCTAGCACTCAATCTATCCTAGTTGCCTAATAATAGTTGAAGTTAATGGCTCATATTCATATAGGGCATTAAGGTTTGTAATATACTTTAGATCCACAACTTTTTTTCATTTGATCCTTGTAGTAACCCTGTGAGACAGATGCTATGATTCTCCTCATTTTACAGATGAGAAAAGGAACATTCAGAGAAGTTGTAACTTGCCCAGGTTCACATGGATTGTAAGTATTGGAGGCAAGATTTGAACCCTGCAGTCCCTTGATAAATTTGTTTATCTTGCCAGCAGATTTGGAACCTTTGATTATTGACACCTCTTCTTACAGAAGATATAGACATGTTCAATAGTACTTTTGTTGTGAAGAAGCAAGAAAACAAGCATTTATTGCTCGCTTTTATGTGGCAGGCACTGTGCTAAGCCTTTACAAATATCCCATATGATGCTCACAATAACACTGGAAGATAAATGCTATCTTACGGATGAGGAAACTGAGACAGACAGAGATTAATGGACTTGCCCAGGGTCACATAGCTAGTGAGCAGCAGAGGCTGGGTTGATTTCATGTCTTCCTGACTGCCCAGTGCTCTAGGCACTCTGCCACCTGCCTGCCTCAAAGGAAAACTTCCAATTATTCCTCAGTGACTAGTGTTATCCCCAGATGAATTGGTTGGATTGGAAATGTCCCCTTGGCCTCTTCTTTGGGATAAATTTCAGTAGCCAAGGCTGTGCCCAATATCTCTGGGAGGCTGCTGACTCATGGGAGAATGGGCTTTGTTGGGAGGAGTCATTATGCCACATTGGGAAGATTTTTTGTCCTTTCTCTTCCACCTTTTTTCCGGAGGGAGTGTACTAGATGGTGGTTGGGGAGAATTTGTCCTCCCCTCCTCCCATAGGAGTTATTAAGGTCTGCCCCAGGACAAGACTAGATCAGAGTTTATGGACAAAACGTCCTTCATGAATCCCCATGTTTAGTTAAAGGGAGAACAGAAATTCATGGACAATGTGATCCTGCAATCCAGTCTTCTAGTTAGAGAAGGGAGGTTTCTTAGGTAGCCTTAGTGGCTACCTCATGAGTTGCACCAAGTTTGAGTATTCAAGGATTAGGCTTCCTACTTGGAGAAGGTGAATTTCCAGAGAAGTTAGCCAGTCATAAGGGACTAAAGTCACAACATGGAGTAAGAAGAGATTAAGAGCTTCTTATCACCCTCCATGTCATTTCAGTGGTACTCAGTATAGATGTGATGGGAAGGAGGTTGCTCATTTAGCAGTGCCAAAATGTGTAACACTTCTGGGGGTAGTCCAAGATCTCAAAAGATCTCTGTGGCATGTAAACGGTGGGACCTACCACATAGAGAGAAAACAATCCTGTTGATTGTTTATGGGTTACTGTGAGTCCTTTTATGTGCTTTCTACATTTGTCTAATGGCTCCACTGAGTTCTTTGGGATATATGGGAATAAATAAAGGTTGTTCTATATGCAATCTTCAACTATTACCTTGTATGGGAGCTGGAAATGATGCTACCCACATTTGTAGAAACTAGTTAGACTTAATATATATTGAGAAATTTTCCAGAGTAAATTCTGGGTGGGGGTAATAACAAGCCAAAAAGTTGCTGATTTGAGAGATAAGCCCTAAGATGGGACCTGGCCCATGTGAGCCCAGTATTTAATGGTGGGATGGTGGTGGAAAGCACTGAGCCATGGTTTGTAGTCAGCTAAATATGGTCTCATTAATGTCGCCTGATGTATCTGAGAGATCAGCACAAACTAGTAAATATAGGCTAACATTTAGTGTAAGGTTTGCAAAGCACTTTACATACAAGGAAATTTTATGTTCCTCCCACCATTCGCGTCTTTCTCCACAGGTGAGTGACATTCCTACAACAAGGTAGGCAGATTTCCCACGGTGAAGCTGCAAACTTGATGAAGGTTGGGACTGTGTCTGATAATCCCACCCTATCCACAATAACACCTACCAGCCTGGGAAGGTGCTTAAGGAGACCCTCCAGAAATAGCTGTTTATCGAATTGAATTGCCTTCTTGAATCTCTGCCTTGGAGTATACACAATCAATCAATAAAATCAGTATCATTGAGCCTGTACTGTGGGAAAAAGTTAGGGGTTACCAGTGCCCTCTCCTAATAAATAGGACACTTTCCTTTGCTTTGCCTGGGCATTTAAATTAATTGTTCTGGGATGATGTAGAGAGGAATATCTGTTCTCACCCTCTCTTCTGTGGGACAATAGGTTGGATCCCTAAACCAGAAAGAGTAGTAGACCCCATTTTCACAGTATGTGAGTTTGTACTCAGGACTTTCCTCACAATCGCCTATAAGAAAAGTCAGGCAAATAAGATATCTCCATTTTACAGAGTCGGAAATCAAGACTCAAAGAGAAGTCACTTGGCCACAGTGACACGGACAGTGAGTGGTCAGGCTGAGGCTCAAACCCAGGTCCTCCATACTGCCTCTCTCAATTATTTGGCAAGGAGAGCTCATGTGAGGGAGACCTTGTTGCTGTTGTGAAGGTATGAGTGTACTCAGACCTGGGAAATTTAGAAAAACTGGGCAGGTCTGGGAATATGTGATTCTTTGGCTTCTGAAGACTTTTTTCATTCTCTGTCTCCTATTTTTCAATGGTAAAAAACTTTTCCTTTCTCCTTACCCTTAGATGTGTCCATTTTAAAACTAGGCCCTCTCTATTTCAACAGAGGGGAACAGGAAGTCCTAAATGTTGGGCCTCAATTTCCTCTGGTCTCATTTAGCTTTTTTTCATGGTGCCTTGTACTTTCTGTTGAAAATCCAAGTTAAGGCAGGCAGGATGGTGCATGCCTGTAATCCTGGGAAGTAGCATACCTGTTTCTGGGGGAGCCTGAGGCTGGTAGAGGAGGTAGATGACTTGAGTTTGGGACATCTGAGCTGTAGCAAGGCTAAAGCTGACTGGATGAGTGCACTAAATCTGGCACCGACATGGTGAACCCCCAGGAGTAGAGGAGGACAACAAGGCTTCCTAAGGAGAGATGAACCAGCTTAGGAAAAAAAATGAAGCTGGTAGTACTGGGATTGGGCATGAGTGGCTGCTGTACCTCCATCCTGGGCAAGATAGAGGGAGGGAAGGAGGGAGGGAGGGAGGAAAGAAGGATAAAAAGAAAGGGAGAAAGAAAGAAAGAAAGAAAGAAAGAAAGAAAGAAAAGAAAGAGAGGGAAGAAGGAAGGGAGGAAAGAGAGGGAGGAAGGAAGGGAGGAAGGAAAGAAGGAAGGAAGGAAGGAAGGAAGGAAGGAAGGAAGGAAGGAAGGAAGGAAGGAAGGGAGGGAGGGAGAGAAAAAAAAGAAGGAAAGATTTAAAAGTTCTCAATGCTTAAATTTGGGGTCCTTAACCTATTTTGTGGCTCAGAGGCCCTTCTCAGAATTATTTTTTTAAATTCATAATTAAAGGAAATGCCAAATTTCAGTTAGAAATTAGTGAAAATAAAGATCCATTTTTTCTACCTAAGTTCCTAGACCCCACCAAAAACAAACAAACCAAAAACTATCCACTGAGCATAAGTCCATGAACCCCTAGTTACAAACTCCTGGTTTAAACCTTTGAGACTTTTTCTCAGGAAAGTTCATCTCAATTCAACAAGTCCTTTTTAAAGGTTTATTGTGGCACTATGATTGTCATAGACAATAGATAGAAGAAAAAATAGTGCCTGACCCAAAGGAGTTTATTCCCCTCAACTGGGGTGGGTAGGTGGGTAAATTATGTAATAAAAGATAATTTGAGAAGGGAAAGAGTATTAACAACCAGTGAAATCAGAAAAAGATTTCCTATAGGAAGTAATACCTGAGAGATTATAAACTCCTTGAGGGTAGAAATTGGGGTTTTTTTTGCCTCTTTTTGTATCTCCAGTGCTTGGTATGGTGTCTGGCACATAGTAGGTACCTAATAAATATTGATTCATTGAAGTTCAAATGTTAGTAAGGAGGAAAGGCACATTAGACATAGGGAACGGCATGTGCAAAGGCACAAAGGAAGGATGTTGTTCTTGAATCATTTCAGTCCTTTCTGACTCCCCATGACCCCATTTGGGGTTTTCTTGGCAAAGATACTGGAGTGGTTTGCCATTTCCTTCTCCAGTTCCTTTGACAGATAAGGAAACTGAGGCAAACAGTGACTTGCCCTAGGTTACATAGTTTTTAAGTGTCTGAGGCTGGATTTGAACTCAGGTCCTCCTTACTCTAGGGCTGGAGCTCTATCCAATGGGCCCCCTAGCAGCCCCAAAGATAGGCTAGAGAAGGACAAGTTTGGGGAAAAGGATCTTGTTGATTAGGTTCGTGAGGTTGGTTTTTCCTGAGCTCTTTATCCTTCTCTTCTTGGTGAATACCAGGGCTTGAAGCTGGGAATGTGAATAAAGGAAAAGACATTTATTAAATACTTACTGTGTTCCAGTCACTGAATCAACTGAATACTGAGGATACATGTATTTTAAAACAGAGACAGTCCCTGCCCTCAAAGAGTTTACCTTCTAATGGGATAAGACGACCCCTATATGGAAGTGGTGATGAGGCCAAGGTGTTTTGTTCTGAAAGTCTCCAGTTGTCCTGATCTATAACTGGCCACTGGACTCAGAAGATCCTGAAGGAGAAAGTGAGGCTGGTGACTTTGCGCAGTCCTCTCTCACTTAAATCCAATTCACTTGCATGTCATAACATCACCTCTCTCAGGGTCCTCTTTGAGAACGAAGGACAAACAGCAACATCATCATCATCGTCATCATCATCAGCAGCAGCAGCAGCAGCAGCAGCAGAAGAAGAAGAAGAAGAAGAAGAAGAAGAATGGCAGGTAGAGAATAAACTAGCCTGGGTGAATGGCTGGATGAAATGTTAAGCTGAAGCATGGCCTAATGTTTAGGGCTAGCCAGTAGATATAGTGGGCTAAGTGGGCCAGTTTGCATACTCATTTAGCAATCAACTGGGTTGGGTCCTAGGGTAGAAGCTTCAAAGATGAGGAAATTGACTTCTGGTGGGGGGAGTAGGGGGAGGATGGGAAGAGCAGAGATAGGAACTGGATTCTGGAAGCCCTGGGTATGGAGGTACAGGGATCAGACTTGGGAAAGGGTGGCAGTCCAAGTGGAGAGGAGAATGTCAGTGGCAGCAGGAAGCTGGTGAGATGGTCTAGGTAGACATTTGGATGGAATATGTAAGGGAGAATGGTGTGTATCTTTTCTTTCAAAAAGTCTTCACTTCTTATGGCTACACTCTGTAGCTTTTGTCTCCCACCTGTGGTCTGCTTCATTCCTATCTATTTTTCTCTCCAAGTCAGGGAGGAAAAGGGTGCCAAAGATTGATCTTTGAGATCAGGAGGGAAAGAAAGCAGGGAAGAATCAGGGCAAAGCTATTTACTCTCTCTCTTCTCAACTCCTGTTCAGGTCCATGTATACTTTTTAGTACATTGTTATTAATATCTTTTGTTTTCTCAGCACATTTCCCAACATATTTCCATCCTGTCCCCCCTCAAGAGAGCAATGCCTTATAAAAATGAAGGGAGTTAAGAATGACCAAGTAACTGGACCAGAAGTTTTAAGCCAATGCAAGGCTTAAAGGATAAAACAAAAACAAAAACAAATCAATTCAGTAAAACTAACTAATATATCAAAAAAATCTAGCATTAAATGCATATTCATTATTACATCATTGACCCCCTTTCAGCCATTGGGAAAGAGTTTTATTAGTAAGAACTCCCCCAGCAATGCGAAAACAGTTTTAGAGGGACCTATTTCTTTGCAGCAATAATCATGTTGACAGCTATACATATATGTATATATATATATATATACACACACATAGTATGTATATACACACATGTATATATAAGCATGTATATGCATATACATACACACGTGTATATATGCACATGTGTATGGGGAGAGGGAGAGAGAAAGAGAGAGAGAGAGAGAGAGAGAGAGAGAGAGAGAGGGAGAGAGAGAGAGAAATAGCACTTTCTTCACAATCCTGGGTGATAGGAGCAAGCATTATTTCCATCATTTGATAGATAAGGAAACTACGCCTCAAATTGGGGAACAGACTTAGCGAAGGTTACACAGGTGGAAAATGGCAGAGTGGGATTGAATCCATTTCTTTTGATACTGAACCAAGTATACCTTGCTGCCAAGAGGCTGAGCAATAAGACTGGATCATTCAATCAGCAAGGACTTAACATGCACCTCCTATGGGCAGGATGCTACAAGATTTCCCTGTGTGAGAAGCCAAGTAAGGTGACTAGTTCCTATCCAAAGAAATCTGGTTAGGGAGACAAGGCTTGTGTACATACAGAAAATAATTCAAGCAAAAGTGTATGGCATAGTATAATTAAGTGTTGAGTTGTGCAGTTAAGGTCATAAGCATGACAGGAGTTTCAGTGGCAGGGAGGGAATGGCTGAGGGCTACGGTCAACTGGAAAGACTTTCTGGAGAAAGTGGGACTTAGGGTGGACCTTGAAGAATGATGAGAGGCTTGGGTTTTGGAAACTGGAAGAAATTCATGCATATGAACAAAAGACTTCACACAGACAAGCCTGTAAGCTCAGGACCTCAGGCCTTTCCTCCCTCCCAAGAGCTGACATGATACCTCAGTCTCTTTCCATTTCATTACATCTTCCTTGCACATTTTCTGATGGTGTGTGTAAGGAGAGGGTTTATGGAGGACCAGAGGTTTACCTCCTCACAAGGATAGCAGGGGACAGGGAGAAATCAGGGGCTGTACTCCAGGGGCCTCTTAATTTGAAAATGAAAACCAATAGCCTATGTATGTATAAATTAGCTCACAGAGATCTCTCCGGTGATGAGGTGGTACACACAGGCTGACACTGCATTAGGTTGATGGATTAAGGAACATGGAGCTGACAAGAAGGAAGACTCTGGAAGGGGAGAACATAAAGACAAAGGCTTCTATATTTCCCCAGCTGCAGATGAATTCTTTCCTAATATATTAAAAATTTGGCTAGACCTGACTCTTCTTCTTCCTCCTTTTTCTGTGGTGTGTTTCTACAAGGGGTTTCATCTGCTGCCTCAGAAGAATGTGGGAGCTGCTCTGTAAGGAGTCTGTGCCTAGATTGGGAGGCAGATATCCCAGTAGTCTTGGGAGTGCCTGTGATTGTCTCTGCTCAGGGCTTACTGCCCAGTCTACAGTTCTTATCTATGTCCTTCCCTGTTGCCAGGTTAGTTAAGTCAATAAGCAAGCATATAGCATGTACTTACTATGTGCCAGGCTCTGTGCTAAGCTTTGGGGATACAAAAAAATCATAAACAACCCCTGTCCTCAGAGAGCTCACAGTCTTCTGTGGGAGACAACATGCAAATGACTGTGTAGAAACAAGATAAAGGCAGGATAACTTGGAGGCAATCTCCAAGTGAAGACACCAGCATCAAAGGGGATTGGGAAGGACAATCAGGTAAATTATAAGCACTGAGATCTACTTCTGAAAAAATGTCCATTCAGCCATTTATAGAGAAGAGAAGGGAAGTTATATCATTGGTAATCCAAAATTATGCATTGTATGACCAAGTGAAAATGATTAGAGAATTGGCTGGGGACACTGAGAGGTTAAGGGATTTGTCTAGGATGATGCAACCAATAAGTGTCTGAGGTGAGATCTGAACTCAGATCTCCTTGAGTCTAGCTCTCTATCCACTATGCACTCTAGCTCTAGGTTAGAGATGAGCACTAACCTTTTGCTAAACTCTTAAATTTATTTTGCTTAGACTAACCATATGGTGTAATAGATAGAAGGGATAGCTGTGGAGTTAGGAAGCTCAACGTTCAAGTTCAGCTTTTGACAAGATAGTTGTTAATCATGGGCCAGTGTTCCCCCCTCCCCACCCAGGAAACGCTCTGAGATTATATTTTATAGGCAGTTGATTTGCATTGATGTAGGGCATTTCCATACCAGGAAATCCCTAGTGAAATCACAATTCTGAACCAAGTAAATAAATATATGTGCATATCTAAAGTGGCCCAGTGGATAGATTTTCAGGCCTAGAGTCAGGAAGACAAGTTCAAATGTGGCCTCAGATATTTAGTAGCTATATGACTCCAGGCAAGTCACTAAGCCCTGTTTGCCTCAGCCACTTGGGAACTTTGTCGGGGGGAGCTGGAAGAGGGGCCCAGTAGATACTTGGGCAGATGCTATAGAAAAACAAAATAATAATTCTACTGTAGTATCTACTATAACTATCATGAATGAATACATTTTCCCACAGTGTTTGGCAGAAACACTGTAAAAACATTTCAGCCCCTGTAAACAGCAGTACATGCCACACTGTTGCCACAGTAAAATACTCTTAAAGACAAGCAACCAACACCACCATGGCAGAAGAGACATGAGAGAATTTTCCAGAATCTCTGGAAAGTCACAGAATCAGTATCTACTGCTGGTATACTAAGTAGCAACCAGGTAGCATAGGGGTTAGAGCACTGGGCTTCAAGTTAGGAAGACCTGAGTTCAAATCCAGCCTCTGACTGGAGGTTGTGAGGGTTAAATGACTTGCCCAATGCCTCATAGCAAGCATCTGAGGAAAACTTCAAACTCATGCCTTCCTGACTCCAAATCTGGCACTTACCTACCTTCCATGCCATTGACCCTTGCAAACAGAAGCCAATTATGTGTTTACGCCCTTTGTTCTCAGCTTGCAAAATGAAGGAAAATATCCATAAACATTTAGAAGAAAACAATATATTGGTTAAGGAGCAGTATCAGAAAGTCCCAGGAGTGTAAAGGTCAACATTATCTTTTATGTAGTTATTATCTGAGATTTCCCCAAAGATATCTCTATATTATATGTGTATGTGCATATAGACATACACATATACACGTATATGTGTGAATGTGTATCCTGCTTTTGTGATTATTACAAAGTCTGTGATTCATTCGGATTTGTACTCATGGCTTTTCCAGATAGGGCAAATATAAAAAGTAGGTTCCCTCATCAAGCGCTCTCTATGCCAAGGAAATCACAGATCCAATACAAAAATTTTTTAAAAAATAATTTTCACTAGGGTGTTTGATATTTTCATGGAAAACTTCTGTATTGAAAGTATGGCCCAAACATCATAACATCCAAAATAATTCCTATAAAACATGACATTTTTGAGGAAGACAATTTAACCACATTATGATTCTGTCTAATCTTAGATCCATTACTTCTCCTAAATAGAAGCTTGAAACTGCTGAGTGGCAGGGGAAAGGAGGCTGGATTAAAAGCGTGTTAGAGTTGATCTATAAAGCTGATAATAATGGTTCACACTTATATCATACTTCAAGGTTTTTGAAATGCTTTAAATACATCATCTCATTTAATCCTCATAATAATCCCGTGAGAAGGTGCTATTATCCTCTTTTTACAGATCAGGAAACTGGGCTCAGAGTGGTTGTGACTCACCCAGGGTCATACAGCTAATAAGTGTCAGAGGCAGCATTTGAACCCAGGTCATCCTGACTCTAAATTCAGCGCTCTAGCCCCTATGCCATGCACTGTTAGCTAAATTAAACTGAGATGTGGGCTTTCGTTCATTCATCCTTTCTTTCTTTAAACGAATCTTTCCTTAGGACATCGTGTCAGAAGAGGGCACAGTTCAAGCACTATGTACTACTTGAAGCCTTTCCTAATCCCCACCCTCACCACTGCTAATGCCCTTTCACCTCTTTGTACATCTTTGAATTTATCTATTGGCTAGTTATACTGCATATAGTTTTATATCTACTTGTTTCTCCCATTAGAACGTAAACTCTTTGTAAGCAAGGATTTTTTTCATTGGCACATATTACTATTGGCTTAATACTTGTTGATTGATTGACACTAGAAGAAAAAAATGCAAAACATAATCTCTGCCATTGAGGAACTTGAATCTAGTTGGGGTGATGGAATTTGCCCAGGAGCACAGCTAGACCTAGTGTCAAGGCACACACTTGGCTAGAGGCAACTTGCAGGGGCATGAAGCAAGGGACCCTTTTTAGTCTGACTTTTAAAAAAAAAAGTATACATTTTTAATGCCAGAAAAATTCCACTCTTCATGACAACTTAAGTATTTATTACATAATGGGTGATAAGATCAGTGACGCAGTAAGGAACTTTTCTAACCTTGCCTGCCTTGTCCCTGTTCTGCACAAGGAGAGCAGATCAATAATACAAAATTTGTATGATTGAGTATTTTTTGTCATATGGAGAAGGGGGCAGGGGACAATCAGTGTTGCCTGAGGCCAGCAGAGAAGGTCATGGATTTTAGACCTGGATGATCTCAGAGGTCGTTGTACATATGAAGAAACTGAGGCTCGAAAGGAGAAGTGACTTGCCTGACATCTCACAGGAGGCAAGTGGTAAAGGTCGGATTCAAGTCAAAGTTGATGCTCTTTCCACCATTTGGCCCTTGGGATGGGCATCGAGGTGGTATGGTAGAGAGAGTGCTGGGCTCAGAGTCAGGAAGACCTGAGTTTGAATCCTGCCTCAGACATTTAGCAGCTGTGTGGGTCTGGGCTATTATTAAATCACTTAACTTCTCTGGGCCTCAGTCTTCTCATCTATTAAACGGGGATAATAATAGCACCTATCTCAAAGGGTTGTCGGGATCAAATGAAATAATATATGTTAAGCCCTTTGCAAACTTTAAAGCGCTTTAAAAATGGTGGCTATTATCACCATTAGGGAAAAGAAAGGATTTTCACACAGGGGAGCTGAGCCCCTAAGTCACAAGTGAATACAGTTCATGTATATGGAACAGTGAGGATCTCTACTTGACTGGAGTATCTTTGGGGGAGCAGTAGAGACGTAAGGCTGCTGGAGAAGTAGGGTGTGGGCACTTCCAATAGGGAGCCATTCCCTTTCCTCTCTTGGGCCCGAACCCCTGGAAAACCGCTTTCTCTCCATCAGGAGAAATGTGTTGGGGTGTTCAGAGTAGTTGTCAACGCTGGATATTCCAAATGGGCTGGTGGAAATTTCCCATACTGCTGTAGCAGGGCTGTAATTATGGAAACAGCAATTACTGCTGAAAGGCAGAAGAGGAACCAGGAGATGCCCTATTGGCAGCTGAAGCCATAGCCTGGGGCAGGTCACTTAACCTCCTTTTGGCCTCAGTTTCCCCTTCAGTAGAAAAAAGGCCTGGCTATCTTGAGTGGCATAATTAGGATTTGTTTATGGTGAGCTTGGAAATGCTTGGATGAAAGGCTTGATGTGAATGTTACATTTTATTATTATAATCACAGCAAACTCAGGATTCAAAGAGATGCTTTAGAACCCAAATTATAGGAGTGAAAGTCCTCAGCTGAAGGAGGGGGATATCAGGTAATTAATGATGAAACTCTTCATAGGGACCTTCCAATAGGCCCACATCCCCAGAGTAAGGCTGGGAGAGTTAAGTAAATGAAAACTTCCCCTCCTTTAAAAAGAGCAATCACTGTCTCCTTAGATCAATGGGAGATACCATAATAGGCTTACAAGCATCTACTCAGGCAAAATGGAGGGGATATCTGAGCAAACTTTTGGGTGAATCTGGAGAATTCATTCCATTTCAATCGAAACCAACAGCCATTTCTGAAGCGCCTGTTATATGTGGGCATTTAAAAGCCTATGTAATCAGCTTCTGACCCCTCTCTCCAGACTGAGTTTATGTTTCTTCCAGCCAAACTGACCTAGTTTACATCCCTTAGATATTCACCCTCCCATCTCTATGTCTTTGAACAGGCTATCTTCCATGTCTGAAATTCTCTCCCTCCTCAACTCTGCCTCTTGTCATGCCCAGTGTCATCCATTCACAGATCACTCCATGCTACCTCCTACACTAGACCTTTCCTAATTCCCCCAGTGGTTAGCATTTCCCCACCATCCCCAATTCTGAAATGATTCTGAAGTGAAACACAGAATCAGAATATATTTTGTATTTTTTTTGTCCTGCTTTACCAAAAAGTAAGTTCTCTGAGGAAAGAAACTTTTAATCTATATTTTAATATCAGTAGAGCCCACTAAGAGCCCACTATCAGTAGAGCCTCCTACATGTCTGGCACTTATTAGGTCCTTAGTAAATGCCTACTGAATTGCATTTCATCTGAGTCTCTTCCAAGTCTAAGTACTTTTAAACAAGCATCATGGCGTAGGGGAAAATTCCAAGCACAGCTCTCCCCCGTATTTGCTATGCAGCTTTGTAATTGTTGTATCCCCTTGGTTTCTTCCTCTGTTAAATGGGGTAGGGAGATGATCTAGATGATCTTGAAGACCTCTTTCAGTTAACATTTTTTGTCTTGCAGTCTCTGACATTCCATAATCTGTATTCTACGTCTAAAGACTTTCTATGTTCTAAGGTCTTTTCCAGTTCTGATCTTCCATGTTGTAAGGTTTCTTTCAGCTCTTACAATCTATGTTCTGTGCTGCAAGGTACTTTCTGCACCTGGAAATCTACAACTTCTTAAATGCACAGGAGGCAACTCAAAAAGTGGAGAAGTTTTGTGTAAAGAAGGTAACTAGTCCCTAAGGCTTTGTAGTTACAGATGCATGTTGATGGATTGCTGGACAAACACATTTGTCCTTCTCAAATAATCTTTTAATCAATTGAATGTGGTTCATTTGGTTAGTTTGGGTGTACTCTTACCTGAAGGCAGGAAAAAGATGGACAAAATGACCTCTTGGGGTACTTTGCTTTCCTGAGAGTCAGTGGTGCAACAAGGTGACCCAATAAACATTTGTAAAAATGTTTGAGGTTCCTTAGATCAAAGGTGATACAAGCAGAAGGAATTATTACTTTCGGGGATATGGGAAGGTAGGCTATTTATATGACATCATAAAAAGTTTCATAATCAATTTGCCTTTTCCAAATCTTCATGGCAGAGCAGGTCTCTAACCTTATTACACTCCAGCAACTTACTACATTAACAAATTCTGGTCTTATTCAAAGTATTAACCATTGTGGAAGTGTAGTACTTATAAGAAGTACCTGAGGGAAAGACACAGGTAACTATCTTGTGGTGTGACACTTTCCTCTGGATATACTAGCAACTCAATCAGGAGAGTAACCCTGTGAGCGTTGCCTGAGAGACAAGTGTCTCTCTTGTGAAATATAAATATATCCATGTAAAACACCAGAATTTACCTTGTCTGTGACCAGTGACTCCAAATTTTAATGGCATTTAACAAAATGAGGAAGAAAACTCACAGCTTTTTGAATTGCAATAGAAATTAAAGGAATGACACACTAATGGTAGAATTTCAAACATCAACAAAAGAGGGGGATTTGAGTGGGGGGGCAGGGGGAGGGTGTTGAGGTAGAAAGGAGTCCACTATATATAAGACTGGCCCCTGAATAAGACTTATGTTGTAATGAAAAGACCACAAGATTGGGAACTGGAGAATGTGGATTGAAATACTGGTTGTACATGGAATTCTAAGATCCTATAATGCCATATTCAGCATATTATCTTCTCTGGAAAAGCAAGGTCCAGATACAATGATAATGCATCTGTTTTTGCATGAATTATTTTGATGTAGTCTTTTCTAGATTTAATCATATAGCTCCTCTAACTGCTGAAAGTATAACCATCCTTCTAGAATAAATATAAATACCAATACCTCCAAACTGCCTGGTCAACCTCAAGGAACAGGTGTCCTTTCTCCGAACTTTTCTAGCATTTTGTTGGTGAATTTTGTCCAAGCATTTGACTAATTTGAATGTATTTCCCCTATAGGGTTAAGCTTCTTGAGGACAGCCATTGTGGTTCCTTTTGTACTTCCCTTATGGACTAGGACTGGTACATAGTAGTTGTTGAATGATTGATGGATGATGTAGCCTAGGGGTAATGGAGAGAGCCTTGGAGTTAGGAGGCAAGTCACAGGTCTGACATGTATGTAACTACCAGCTCCCTGGCTTTGAGTAAGTCACTTAACCTATCTGAGCCCCAGTCTTCACATCTGTAAAAGGTGGGGGAACATTTGTCTTGCCTTTCTCAGAGAGTCATTGTACGGATCAAATGATGTGTAACAGGGGACGATCCACTGAGTATGCCCTCACTCCCATCAAGATGGACATAAGCTCCTATTATACATGTAATGTATGTAAAGTATTTTATAATCATGAAGTGCTGTATGAATATATCTGTCTGGTGATGGTACTGCTGCTGCTGCTGTCCTCATCTTCCTACTTACTAGCTCTCTTATCTCAGGCAAGTTGAGTAACTTCTCTAGACCTCAGTTTCTTCTTTTGTAAAAGGAGGGAGATAGATACAATGACCTTCAAGGTTCCCTCCAACTCTAAATCTGTAACTGGCCTTAGAGACCTGGTCATAATGTGCTAGTACCAGAATTATTTAGATGGCGTAGGGGACTTCTGGTGCTTAGATGGCAGAATGAGGAAGGAACCCTCTGAAGCCTTCCCAAATTCCCCTATAAATAACAAGAAAACCACCTCAGAATTGACCTAGGAGCAGGGAAGCCACTTAACAACCAAGCAGGGAGGTCTGTCTCACTCGGATGAGAGGGGAGAGAAGTCAAAGAGCAGCAGAAGCAACCAGTCTTCCAGCAGGGAGCCTGCAGCAAGGCTCCAAGTCTAGGGCAATCCACCAGAGACCCTGTCCTCCTGCAAACCAACAGCTCCCCCCCCAGGCAAGTAAGCAGTCTGTGCAGTGCAGCAAAGTCCCCAGTAACCCCATCTCCAACATAAGCCACCAGTGAGGCCTTGACTGCTGACCAGTAGTGAAGCCCCTCCCTGGGGCTGGCCAACAGTGAGACCATACCTCTGGGGCCTATCAGCAGAGAGACCCTGTTTCCATAGCAATACACAGCAGGGCCCCACCCATGGAGCAGGCCCACAGCTAAACATTATACCCAGAGGAGGCCAACTGGGAGGCTCCACCCCACTCCCATTATAAGCCAGAAGGGAAGCCTATCCTCCAGAGAAAGCAAGCAGTTAAGCCCTGAAGCCCAGTGAAAGCCAGAGGTAAGACCTAGAGCCCCAGCACAAAAAGCTTGGGACAGTGCAGGACCAGAGCCCAAATCTCACACAAAAACACCAAGTCACAAAGAAGGCAGAAAAATTGAGCAAAAAAAGATGCCCCCCCCCCAAAAAAAAAGAGTTTGACCATAGAAAGCTACTATCATGATAGGGAAGATCAAGGCATAAACTTAGAAAAGGATAATAATGTCAAAATGGCTACTTGTGAAGCCTCAAAGAAAAATGTGATTTGGTCAAAGGCCCAAAAAGAATTCCTGGAAGAGCTTAAAAAGCGAATTAAAGAAGTAGAAGAAAAATTGGGAAAAGAAATGAGAGTAATGCAAGAGAATCATGAAAAAAGAGTGAATAGCATGGGAAATGATATACAAAAATTTACTAAGGAAAATAACTTCTAAAAATAGAATTGGCTGAATGGAAAAGGAAGTACAAATGCTCACGGAAGAAAATAATTCCTTAAAAATTAGAATTGAAGAAGTGGAAACTAATGCCTCTATGAGACATCCAGATATGGTAAAACAAAATTTAAAAAATAGAAGAAAATATGAAATTTCTCTTTGGTAAAACAACTGACCTGGAAAATAGACCCAGGAGAGATAATATAAGAATTATTGGACTACCTGAAAGCCATGATTAAAAAAAAAGAAAAGAAAAAGCCTGGACAACATCTTTCAAAAAATTATCAAAGAAACCTGCCCTGATATATTGGAAACAGAAGGCAAAATAGAAAATGAAAGAATCCACCAATCATCACCTAAAAGAGATCCCAGAATGAAAACACGAAGGAACATCATATTCCAGAGCTCACAGATCAAAGAGAAAGTATTGCAAGCAGCCAAAAAGAAAAATTAAATATTGTGATACTACTATCAGGATTACACAGGATTTGACAGCTTCCACATTAAAGAACTAGAGGGCTTGGAATATGATACACCAAAAGGCAAAGGAATTAAGATTACAACCAAGAATTACCTACCCAGCAAAACTGAATATAATCTTTCAGGGAAAAAAATGGATGTTTAATGAAATAGAGGACTGTCAAACATTTCTAATGAAAAGATCAGAGCTGAATAAAAAATTTAACCTCCAAATACAAGACTCAAGGGAAATATAAAAAGGTAAAAAAAGAAACAAGTAAAAGAAAACATAAGAGGTTCGATAAGGTTAAGCCATTTATATTTCTATATGGCAAGATACTATTTGTAACTCAACAAATTTATTACTAAAAGAGCAATTAGAAGGAATATATGTAGACAAAAGGTTTGGATATAAAGTAACTTTGATGGGAAGATACCCCCCCCCAAAAAAAAACAAAATAAAGGGGTGAGAAAGAAAATTTCATTGGAAGAAAAAAGAAGATTGAATGGTGTAAATTATCCCATACAGAAGAGGCATAAAAGAATTATTATAATGGGGGGGAAGATGTAGGGTAGTGGTGGCGGGCAAAACTTAAACTTTCCTCTCATCAGAATTGGCTCAAAGAGGGAATAACATACTAGTTGGATATAGAAATCTATCTTAGCCTATAAGGAAGTAAAAAGGGATGGGGATAATAGAAGGGGAGGGGAAAATGGTAAAAGGAAGGGAATATTGGGGAAGTCAGTGATCAGAAGTAAAACACTTGTGTGGTGGGAAAGGGTGGAGTGTAAGAGAGAGAAGGAAGGATAAACAAATGAAAAATAGCATGGGGGGAAATATCCAGTTAGTTGTCACAACTATAAATGTGAATGGGATGAAGTCATCCATAAAACAGAAGCAAATAGCAGAATGGATTAAAAACCAGAATCTTGCAGTATATTGTTTGCAAGAAACACATTTGAAGCAGAGAGATACAGGGTAAAGGTAAGGGGCTAGAGCAGAAATCTATTATGCTTCAGCTGAAGCAAAGAAATCTGGGGTAGCAATCATGATCTCAGACAAACAAAAGCAAAAGTAGATCTAATTAAAAGAGATAAAGAAGGAAACTATATCTTGCTGAAAGGTACCATAGACAATGAAATTATATCAATACTAAACATATATGCACCAAATGGTATAGCATCTAAATTTTTAAAGAAGTTGTATGAATTATAGGAAGAAATAGATAATAAAACTATACTAGTGGGGGACCTTAACTTTCCCCTCTCAGAACTAGATAAATCTAACCAAAAAAAATAAATAAGAAAGAAGTTTAAGAGTTAAATAAAATTCTGGAAAAGTTAGATATGATAGATATCCAGAGAAAATTAAATGGGAATAGAAAGGAATATACCTTTTTCTCAGCAGTATATAGCACTTATACAAAAATTGACCATATTTTAGGACATAAAAACCTCACAACCAAATGCAGAAAAGCGGAAGTAGTTAACACATCCTTTGCAGATCATAATGCAGTAAAAATAACATTCAATAATGGGCAATGGAAAGAGAGATTAAAAACTAATTGGAAATTAAACAATCTAATTCTAAAAAACAAGTGAGTCAGAGAACAAATCATAGAAACAACAAATAACTTCCTTAACGAAAATGACAACAATGAGACAACATGCCAAAATTTATGAGATGATGCCAAAATGATACTTAGGGGAAAATTTATATCTCTAACCATTTACATTGAAAAAACAGAGAAAAAGCAGATCAATGAATTGGGCATGCAACTAAACCACTAGAAAAAGAACAAATTTAAAATCCCTGATTAAACACCAAATTGGAAATCCTAAAAATCAAAAGAGACATTAATAAAATCGAAAGTAAGAAAACCATTTAACTAATAAATAAAAGTAGGAGCTGGTTGTATGAAAAAACCTACAATAAAATAGATAAACCATTGGTTAATTTGATTTGAAAAAGGAAAGAAGAAAACCAAATTATTAGTATCAAAAATTAATGGGGTGAATTGACCACCAATAAATTAGAAATTAAGACAATTGTTAGGAGCTATTTTGCCAAATTATATGCCAGCAAATTTGACAATCAAAATTAAATAGATGAATATCTACAAAAATATACATTATTCAGATTAACAGATGAATAAAATATTTAAAAAAAGAAATTGAATATGCCATCAATGAACTTCCTAAGGAAAAAAAATCCCTAGGACCAGATGAACTCAGAAGTGAATTCTACCAAACATTTAAAGAATAATTAGTCCCAGTACTATTTAAACTATGTGGAAAAATAGGCAAAGAAGGAATCCTACCAAATTCCTTTCATGACACAAATATGGTGCTGATACCCAAACCTGGAAGAGCCAAAACAGAGAAAGAAAATTATAGACCAAAAAATATTAATGCAAAAATTTTTTAATAAAATACTAGCAAAGAGATTATAGCAGTATATCACAAGGATTATTCGTTATGAACAGGTGGGATTTATACCAAGAATGCATCAGTATTAGGGAAACTATCAGCAGAATTGACCATATCAATAACAAAACCAACAGAAATCATATGATTTTCTCAATAGATGCAGAAAAAGCCTTTGACAAAATACAGCATCCATTCCTATTAAAAACCCCACAGAGCATAGGAATAAATGATAAGTAATATTTATCTAAAGCCACCAGCAAGCATTATCTGTAATGGTGATAAGCTAGAAGCCTTCCCAATGCAATTGGGGCAAAGCAAGGATGCCCATTATCACCTCTATTATTTAATATTATACTAGAAATGTTAGCTATAGCAACATAAGAAGAAAAAGAAATTAGAAGAAGCATTGAGGAAACAAAACTATCACTCTTTGCAGATCACACAATGGTATATTTTCTGTATCACATTGCTTGAACGCAAAATGTATGCTTGCCAAAAAGACAATTTTATGGAGAAAACACACAGGGCAAGTGTTCACATGGTAGTCAGAAGAAGCAATGCAAGGAAACTCTCAAAGTCTCTCTCAAGAACTTTGGAATTGATCATGTGACATGGGAGACACTGGCACAGGACCTGTCAGCATGGTGTGCCCACATCAGAGAAGGTGCTGTGTTCTATGAGCAAAACAGAATTGAAGCAGCTCAAAGGAGACTCAAGATGTGCAAATTTAGAGTATCCACCCCAAAGGTTCACATGGACTATTTGTGCCCAACCTGTGGTAGAGCATTCTGAGCTCATGTTGGTCTGTTCAGCCACAACTGGACACATTAAAACTTGCCTCTAGCATAGTGATGTCATTTTGGTCCTCTTCAAGAATGAAGGACAACAACCAACCAACTGATCATATACTTAGATGATTCTAGAAGAACTACTTGAAATTATTAACAACTTTAGCAAAGTTGCAGGATACAAAATAAATCTACATAAATCATCAGCATTTCTATATATCATCAATAAAGTCCAGCAGCAAGAGATAGAAAGAAAAACTCCATTTAAAATAACTACAGACAATATAAAATACTTGGGAGTCTACCTGTCAAGACAAACCCAGGAACTATATGAACACAAATATAAAACATTTTTCACATGAATAAAGTCAGATCTAAACAACTGGAAAAATATTAATTTCTTGTGAGTAGACCAAACCAATATAATAAAAATGACAATTCTATCTAAATTAATCTGTCTATTCAGTGCCATATTAGTAAAACTATCAAAAATATTTTATAGAGCTAGAAAAAAGAATAACAAAATTCATCTGGAAGAACAAAAGCTTACTGATATACAGAATGTGAGGGATGAAAAAATTGTGAAAAATGGTGGTCTAGCTGTACCAGATCTCAAACTGTATTATAAAATGGTAATCATCGGGGGCCAGAGCCAAGATGGTGGCTGGAAAGCAGGGACTTGCATGAGCTCTCCCCCAGGTCCCTCCAAACACCTATAAAAATGGCTCTGAACAAATTCTAGAACTGCAGAACCCACAAAATAACAGAGGGAAGCAGGGCTTCAGCCCAGGAAAGCCTGGATGGTTGTGGGGAAGGGTCTATTGCATGGAGCTGGGAGCAGAGTGGGACAGAGCCCGGCACGAGCCACGCCAGACCTGGGAGCTGGGCAGAACAGGTCCTAGCTCCCTGCATCGGTGAGCTTTGGCAGTTACCAGACTTCTCAATCCATAAACACCAAAGACAACAGAGAAGGTTAGTGGGTAGAACTTCTAGAACAGAGTGAAAGGAATGCGCGGTGGGCCCCAGCCCTGGGGCATGGAAATGGTGCAGCTTTGGGGCTGCTTCCAGCTGCAGTTGCTTCCGACCCCAGGCCCACCAGTTGGAAGGAATGAAGTGGCGGATCACAGCGGGAGTGCAGAGCCTGCTTGGATTTGAGTGACCGGATTGGCGGTTCTTGGGGAAGGAGGAGCACTGGTGTGGCAGAACTTGCTGTGTAGAAGTAGCTCTGAAAACAGCAGCACAAGGCCCCTAAAGCTTGGGACAAAGTACTCTCCACTCTACAAGTAGTCATACCTTTACAAAAAGCTCAAGGGTCAAGTAGTTGGCTTGGAACATGAACAGGCAGTGAAAACAGACTCAGATTCAGACTCAGACTTTGGAATCTTTCTTTGGTGACACCATAGACCAAAACATACAGCCAGAAGAAGTCAACAAAGTCAAAGAGCCTACATCAAAAGCCTCCAAGAAAGATATGAATTGATCTCAGGTCATGGAAGAGCTCAAAAAGCATTTGGAAAAGCAAGTCAGAGAAGTAGAGGAAAAATTGGGAAGAGAAATGAGAGTGATGCAAGAAAATCATGAAAAACAAGTCAATGACTTGCTAAAGGAGACCCAAAAAAATACTGAAGAAAATAACACCTTAAAAACAGACTAACTCAAATAGTAAAAGAGCTCCAAAAAGCCAATGAGGAGAAGAATGCCTTGAAAGGCAGAATTAGCCAAATGGAAAAGGAGGTCCAAAAGACCACTGAACAAAATACCACCTTAAAAATCAGATTGGAGCAAGTGGAAGCTAGTGACTTTATGAGAAATCAAGATATTATAAAACAGAACCAAAGGAATGAAAAAATGGAAGACAATGTGAAATATCTCATTGGAGAAACCACTGACCTGGAAAATAGATCCAGGAGAGAGAATTTAAAAATTATTGGACTACCTGAAAGCCATGATCAAAAAAGAAGCCTAGATATCATCTTTGAAGAAATTATCAAGGAAAACTTCCCTGATATTCTAGAGCCAGAGGGTAAAATAGAAATTGAAAGAATCCACTGATTGCCTCCTGGAAAAGATCCCAAAAAGAAAACTCCTAGGAATATTGTCACCAAATTCCAGAGTTCCCAGATCAAGTAGAAAATACTGCAAGCAGCCAGAAAGAAACAATTTGAGTATTGTGGAAACACAATCAGGATAATACAAGATCTAGCAGCTTCTACATTAAGGGATTGAAGGGCTTGTAATATGATATTCAATGGTCAATGGAGGTAGGATTAAAACCAAGAATCACCTACCCAGCAAAACTGAGTATCATGCTCCAAGTCAAAATATGGATTTTCAATAAAATAGAGGACTTTCAAGCTTTCTCAGTGAAAAGACCAGAGCTGAATAGAAAATTTAACTTGCAAACACAAGAATGAAGAGAAGCATGAAAAGGTAAACAAGAAAGAGAAATCATAAGGGACTTACTAAAGTGGAACTGTTTTATTTACATTTCTACATGGAAAGATGATGTATGTAATTCATGAGACCTCGTATTAGGGCAGCTGAAGGGAATATATATATATATATATATATATATATACATATATATGTATGTATGTATGTATATGGACAGAGGGCACAGGGTGAGTTGAATATTGAATATGAAGGGGTGATATCTAAAAAGTAGATTCAAATTAGGGCATGAGAGAGGAATATATTGAGAGAGGGAGAAAAGGAGAGATAGAATGGGGTAAATATCTCACATAAAATTGGCAAGAAAAAGCAATTCTGCTGGAAGGGAAGAGTGGGCAGGTGAGGGGGAATGAGTGAATCTTGCTCTCATTGGATTTGACTTGAAGAGGGAATACCATGCACACTCAATTGGTTATCTTACCCCACATGAAAGTAGGGGGAAGGGGATTAAAAAAGGGGGACAATAGAAGGGAGGGCAGAAAGGGGGAAGAAGTAATCAAAAGCAAACACTTTTGAAAAGGGACAGGGTCAAGGGAGAAAATTGAATAAATGGGGACAGGATAAGAGGGAGGGAAATATAGTTATTCTTTCACAACATGAGTATTGTGGAAGGGTTTTACATAATGATACATGTGTGGCTTAAGTTGAATTGCTTGCCTTCTTAGGGGGAGTGGGTGGAGAGGGAGGAGGGGAGAGAATTTGGAACTCAAAGTTTTAAAAGCAGATGCTCAAAACAAGTTGTTTTGCATGCAACAGGAAAATAAAATATACAGGTAATGGGGCATAGAAATCTATCTTGTTCTACAAGAAAGTAAGGGGAAAAGGGATGGGGGAGAGTGGAAGGGGGGTGATAGAAGAGAGGGCTTACTGGGGAATAGGGCAATCAGAATATATGCCCTCTTGGAGTGCATGGAGGGTAGAAATGGTGAGAAAATTTGTAACTCAAAATCTTGTGGAAATTAATGCTGAAAACTAAAAAATATCAAATAAAATAATAAAATTGTAATCATCAAAATAATCTGGTACTGGCTAAGAAATAGATTGGTAGATCAGTGGAATAGATTAGGTAGAAATTACATTACAGTAAATGATCATAGTGATCTAGTATATGATAAACCCAAAGATCCAAGCTTTAACAAAAACTCATTATTTGACAAAAACTGCTGGGAAGACTGGAAAACAGTATGGTAGAAACTAGGTGTAGACCAACATATCACACTGTGTACCAAGATAAAGTCAAAATGGGGACATTATTCACATGTAAAGGTTCATACCATAAGCAAATAAAGAGAGCATGGAGTAATTTATCTGTCTTATTTATGGATAAGGGAAAAATTTAGAACAAAGAAGATATAGAGAGCATTAAAAAATGTGAAAGATAATTTTGATTATATAAAATTTTGCACAAACAAAATGAATGCAACCAAAATTATAAGGAAAACAGAAAATTGGGGGGAAATTTTTGCAACAAGTTGTTGCAACAATTCAGCTAGCAGCTGTTGTGGGGGTGAAAGACCAACACAAGCCCAACAACAAGAATGTTGCCAGCACAGGTTCTTTTGATCTGCTTTACTAAGGAAAGCAATGTTAAGGGGTTAACAATCTTATTTTAATCCAACATACAAATATCATTCATTCAGCTAAGGGGGAAAAGCCAGCAGCCTGAACTTCGAGCAAATACAAACAAGTTACAAACATACACAATATAAACAGACCAGATCACAATTCATAGTTACCAAGAAACCATCAACATCTGGATTCATGAGCTGGGGCACTCTTAACAATGGCTGGCCCAGAGTCACACGCCACTCCTCCTGTGGCTCAGAGCCCCGAGGGAGAACGCCAGCCTCTGGGTTTATATATCTTATTCAGGGTCAAAGGTGAGTCACACATGCAACTCACCCATGTGACCTAAAAGCATCACAAAAATGCGACTTAAAACCCATGTGGTCTAAAAGCCTCTGATGTCACAAACATGTCACTCAAACCCATGTAAACTAGGCTTTCCCTTGAGGCAAGGAGGTCATCAAGGACTCCTAATTTAATCAAGGAAACAAAGGTCAAACTCTTCAAGGGCACTTCATTGAATAATTGCTAAAAGACCACCTTAATTACCAATACACAAATGTCTCTGAGAAAGGCCTCATATTTCAAATGTATAGAGAACTGTGTCAAATTTATAAAAATGCAAGTCATTCTCTAATTGATAAATGGCCAAAGGATATGAACAGGCAGTTTTCAGACAAAGAAATCAAAGCTATCTATAGTCATATGAAAAAAACACTCTAAATAACTATTGATCAGAAAAATGCAAATTAAAACAACTCTGAGGTACCACCTCACACCTATCAGATTGGCTAATATAACAAAAAAAAGAAAATGTTGGATATTGGAGGAGATATGGGAAAACTGGGATACTAATGCACTGTTGGTGGAGTTGTGAACTGATCCAACCATTCTGGACAGCAATTTGGAACTATGGCCAACAGGCTATAAAATTGTGCCTGTCCCTTTGATCCAGTAATACCACTACTAGGTCTATATCCCAAATACATCCATAAAAAGGGGAAAGGACTTATTTGTACAAAAATATTTATAGCAGCTCTTTTTGTGGTGGCTAAGAATTGGAAACCAAAGGAATGCCCATCAATTGGGTAATGGTTAAACAAGCTGTGGGATATGATTGCAATGGAATATTATTGTGCTATAAGAAATGACAAGCAGGATGATCTCAGAAATACCTGGAAAGATTTACATGAACTAATACATAGTCAAATGAACAGAATCAGGAGAACTTAGTACATAGTAACAGCAATATTGTTCATTGAAGAATTGTAAATGACTTTGCTATTCTCTGCAACACAATGATCCAAGACAATCCCAAAGGACTAATGATGAAGCATACTCTCTGCCTCCAGAGAAAGAACTGATCTTGATTGAATACAGGCTGAAGTGTGCTATTTTCTCCTTTCTTTCTTTCATTTTTTCCCTTTTATTTGAGTCTTCTTGTACAAAATGATTAATATGGAAATGTTTCACATCATTGCACATGTATAACCTATATGTGATTGCTTGCTGTCTCAGGGAAAGGGAAGGGAAGGAGGGATAAAATTTGGAACTCGAAACTTTAAATAACATTTTTTTTAATTGGAAAAAATACAAAAATTTTTAAAAAGAGGAAGACATAGGGACAGGTTTTTCAATGTTCTGTGTGAGCACACTAAAGCATGAATGCAAGAAACATGGAGAGTGATTCCTGAATGGACTGGATCAATCAACACCAATGACTTTTTTTAAAAAATTATTTCACCTAGGGAAGCATTTCCAGCCAACTGGTCTGGTTCTCCATCATGCCTGATTTTATAATTCTGGGCCCACAAGGATTTAAGACAGATGATCATAGAACTGATATAATGTCGCCCAAGGGAATTAAGATCATTTCAGTTAATCTCATCTTTTTATAGAAGGAAACTGAGGCCCAGAGAGGTTAAGAGATTTGTCCAAGATCATACAAAGAACTCCAAAAGTGGGATCTAAATCCAGACCATTAGATTTCAGGGCTAGTGCTCCTTCTCCTGTACTTCACTGAGGCTCAGAGGACTTCGGGGACTTGCCCAAGGCCATGAGTTCAAATTGTCCACCAAGCTAGGATTTGAACTCAAGTCCTTTCCCTCTAGAGCCAGGATTCTTTTACTGTGCTATGGAATAAGCTCCATCTCTTAAACTTTGCCCCAGTGCCTTCTCCCTGGCTCTGCCTCTGACTGCGAGGCAAAGTAGAGATGGAAAGTGGTTCACAGGTCATAAGATCAGGACCTAAAAGGGAGATGAAAAATAGATCTCAATCTAACCCCATCATTTTAGAGGTGAGGCAAAGGAGGCCAAGAGAGGTTAAATCACTTAGTCAAGGTCGCAGGTCACAGGGAGTAGAGCTGGAATGTGAAGTCATGTCTTTAACTCTTGCAATACTTTCCGGTTAACAGTAAATTGCTTGAAAAGGAGATGTGTGAAAACTTCCACGGGCTTTGTGGGCTTCTCCTTAGAATGCGCAAGAAGCAACTCACAACGTAGAGATCTGTGCCCTTGGAGAGAAAGTAGAAGGTTGTCCCCAAGGCCTCAGAGGCATGGATGCTTGCTGACTGACTGTTTGACTGACTGACAAATGAAGACTACTGTATCCCTCGTGACATCTGCAACCTCAGCAGGTGCCAGATTTCCTGTGGGGTTCATTTGCATGCAGAAAAGTGTAGGTGAGACCTGGGTTTTAAAATCATGTGAGGGAACATAACCCAAACAAACTTTTTGTAAATGGCTGGCCCCAGGCTCTCAGGCAGAACCAGTTTGCTGGGACCTTGCCTGCCTGGGTCTCTTGCAACATGGCCACTTCTGGAGATCCTGTTTTAATTAGTGAAGTTATAGCTCTTTTTTGAGTGAAATGCTTTTATAATCTCTAAGAAAGGAACACTCTGTCCCGGGCTATATCCTTGGTTATGCAACTAATGGTTAGAACCATTGTCTCCCCTTCCTCACCCCCACCCCCACCCCCCAAGGAACTGCATGAATCTCATTAAGCGATCAGGATATCTCTAAATCTTCATTTGGATCCAGACCTATTGTCCTAGACAGCCCTTCATGCCCTCCTTATTCTGTGGGTCCGCTAACAAATCTATTGTCTCTGGTTAATGAATTTCACATTGGCTGGTATCTCTAGGCTGAAAAGGAGTACTTGTGAGCTGTTTAAGCCAGAAGAGGGCAGCTTTTTCCCTCCTAAGGCAAAGGAGAACCTCAAGGAAGGAAAGTTTGTGTGTGTGTGTGTGTGTGTGTGTGTGTGTGTGTGTGTGTGTGTATGTGTGTACGCAGCTTTCTCACCCCACAGAACCTGGCTAGGTGAGGAGCCTCAGACACTACAAATAAGATTTAGGGAAGAGGGGAAGGAGAGAGATAGGTTTCTATTTATTCATTGTAATGATTTATAAAATGCTGGTTTCCTGTGACTCAGTTGCTAAAACTCAGCTGGCAATAGGAGAATGAACAGTAAAGGATTTGAAGAAATTCTGGAATTTTTTTAAGGATTAAATATCTGTTAAGTTTGTTACATGGACAGGTGACAGCACACACCCCA
The DNA here is from genome assembly GCF_011100635.1 of Trichosurus vulpecula. NCBI lineage: Eukaryota > Metazoa > Chordata > Mammalia > Diprotodontia > Phalangeridae > Trichosurus > Trichosurus vulpecula. Next base: position 191,492,903 of record NC_050575.1, read on the forward strand.
TGGTTTTTTAACCCCATTTTACTTTATGTAAGGAATTCTGAGCTCTTTCAGTTCTGGAAGGCTGCAGAGAGCTGGAGTCAGACACAAAATTACCTTCCTGTTGCCTCAGATGCACATAGGAACAAATGGGGAAGATTGTAGCAGAAGTAAAAATAAATAAACTGTATCTTGAAAAAATTTCACAGGGGGCAACTAGGTGGCACAGTGGATAGAGCACTGGACTTAGAGTCAGGAGGATCAGAGTTCAAATTTGACCTGAGACACTTACTAGCTGTGTGACCCTGGGCAAGTCACGTAACTATGACTAACTAAAAAAAAGAAAGAAAGAAAAGTCACAGAATCATAGAATATATTAGAGCTGTAAAGGACCTCGGGGACACCTCACCCAACACACTCATTTTACAGAGAGTAATTGAGGATCCCAAGAGGGTAAGCTATTTGTACAAGGCTGCATGACTACAAAATTTCAAAAGCAAGATTTGAACCTTAGTCCTCTCTGCGGTGTGGTGCAGGGGAAAACTGTAGAATTTGGAGTCAGGGGACCTGATTCCAAATCTGGCCTTGATACTTACTGCTTGGGAGATGTTGTCAGCCCATTAACTCCTCTGAGTTTAGAGATGGGGCCTCTACTGTCCCTTCCTGCTCCGAATCTATAATCCTAAATCTGCTGACTTCTGCAGCAATGGCCAGAAGAATGAGAAGCAGAAAGAACTCTTCTTACAAAGAGGACTCTGCCATGATCAGAATATGTGCAAATATTTAACTAGCTTAAACTCACAACTTCTGGATAGGAATAAACATACAAACACACACAATGTTTCTAGTGAATTCCTTTGACGGCAAATACCAAGAAAACTCCCTGAGGGAGAAACCTTCATTGAGGTTGTGGTCATGGGAAGGGGGGAGCTGTACAGATTGAAGGGTTGTCTTAAGGACACATTTGGCTCTTCTCCCCATTGCCGCTAAAGACCATGGCCCAATATAAATAGAACCTCCACTTTCCAAACTCTGGAAAGGCCAAGATGGAAAATTGGTTTGGAGAGCTGGTACCAAATGGCAAGGGACTTGTTATGTAGAGCTGTAAGTACATCAGATCATAGAGGCACAGATCTAGAGCTGGAAGGAAACACAGAGGTCATTTAGTATAGTCCTCTCATTGTAGAGAAGAAGAAACTGAGGCACATAAAATTTAAGTGACTTCCCCAAGTTCACACAGGTATAAGAGGTGAGATCTCAACCCAGGTCCTCTCATTCCTGAACCAGTGTTCTTTGCACTGTGTTATGGCTGACTCCACTGGACTGGAAACCAGAAAACTTAGGATGAAGTTCTGGCTTCCTCACTTATCAACTATGTGTGTGACCATGAGTAAGTGTCATCATCATTTGCGGCCTTAGTTTCCTTCCCTGTAAAGTGTGTGTAGAAATATACAATCAACCTCATCAGGGTATGGTGAAGAAATTATGCATTATCAAATTGAATCAATATTTAGTTGGAAGGAAGGAAGGAGAGAGGGAGGGAGGGAGAAAAAAAGAAAGAAGAAAGAAAGAAAGAAAGAAAAAGAAAGAAAGAAAGAAAGAAAGAAGAAAGAAAGAAGAAAGGAAGAAAGAAAGGAAGGAAGGAAGGAAGGAAGGAAGGAAGGAAGGAAGAAGGAAAGAAAGGAAGGAAGGAAGAAGGAAAGAAAGGAAGGAAGGAAGAAGGAAAGAAAGGAAGGAAGGAAGACAGGGAGGAAGAAGGAAGGAAAGAAGGATGAAACAAAGAAAGAAAAGAAAGGAAGGAAGGAAGGAAAGAAAGAAAGAAGAAAGAAAGGAAGGAAGGAAGGAAGAAAGGAAGGAAGGAAGAAAGAAAGAAAGAAAGAAAGAAAGAAAGAAAGAAAGAAAGAGAGAAAGAAAGAAAAAAGAAAGAAAAAGAAACAAAGAAAGAAACAAAGAAACAAAGAAAAAGAGATATTAAGAAGTCTGCAGAAGTACCTCTTTTGGCCTGCTAGGTCTGGAGAGAGAAGATTGTCCTAAATGATGGACTGGACTGGCTTTGGTGCTACCTTCTTTGGGAATTAGACTGGAAGGGAAGAAAAAAAATTGAGGGTAACAATTAAAGACATAAATTGAAGGTCAGTACAATTGTTCTGAGTCCACTAAATTTGGCAAATAGAGAAGAATTCCAAATTGCCATCCTTCTTAAGTAATTTTTGACTTGGGTTTTCTTTTTCTTGTGGTCAGCAGCAAGCAGAGGCCCTCTTTAAAGAGCACTGGGCAAAGAAACATGAGAGAGGGTGTGAATTTAGCCTCCCCTCCAAGAGCTTCTGGATTCTGCTGGAGAAGCAAAGAAAGGATCCTATTTTAAAAATCTCAATGACATGGTGGTTTTAAAAGCCTCTTGTAGCCAGCCCCATTCCCTGCCCCCTCCGAGGGGTAGGGGGAACCTGACCTTTTTAGTTGCTTCGAATAGGGCTAGCAGTGCCCTCTTTTAGCAGAGCATTATGATTTCTATCAGGGAACAATTCTCAATCATAACAATATTCTATTGCACTATCATTGACAGGATGCCCTTTGGGAGTTAACAATGGCCCATATTATACGTGGGGAAGAGAATAAGGGATTTCTACTAACAGTTTAAATCTGAAAAGTTTGGA